>NW_026598588.1:0-25000 GCF_029784155.1 Uranotaenia lowii | reverse complement strand
ATTCACCTTTTAAATCTCGTTTCCTTATGCTGGAATATGATCGTTTTGCATCACGCGCTTTTTAACTCAAAATTTTATCCATCCAAACATTTTTTTTGTTTCGATTATAGTTGTTTTAACATCTTTATGTCATTCGCGACTTATATAAACGATACAGTTGGCGTACAATCATTGTAAAACTTATTCGGTACAACTGTGATCGATGTTTACTCTTGGGCTCGAACTCACGGACATCGGCTCAGGAAGCAACTTACTTGCCAACTAAGCTATATCACAAGCCCCCAAACATTATTATTTATTATGATTTCTAAGTAGAATGTTTTTATCCCTAAACGTATGAAACACTCTTATGTTTTTTTCTGTATAAACATTTCTGTCAAAAAAATGTTAAAATTTAATTCGAAAAAAAAACAATAATTAATGCATTTGGTGTTTTATGAAATTTAACATCGCACAAATATCAAAAATTATAAATTTTCAAACGTTTTAATTTGATTTTTCATTAAAATCCAAGTTTGTTACAACTTACCTCTTTTCTTAGTATGATGAAAATCGCATGTTTTTTTTAATTTAAAAATAACTGGTGAAGTCAATAATTTTTCTGACTACGTCAATTTGATGTTCCATCAACCTTAAAACTTTTGATGCACAAGTGGTATGATAACTGTGGAAATTAGGTTTTAAGAAGCCATTGACGTTGAAAAGTGTTGACTGATGCTCCTGTTGACGGTAACTCGAATATGTATTTAAAAAACTATTCACCTAAAACACTTCAGTTTTCTGTTATTCAAAGTCTAAGAAAAAAAAATCCGAAAAAACATGCCTCGGAAAAAAGACTGTAGATCAGCTACGAAATGCAAGAAAAAAATCATTTTATTTCCAAGAAAGCTGAAGTTAAAAGCTACAGGTTGCACATAAGAATTTTTTGTTTTTGAAATTTTTCAAGATCATAACAAACAAAAAATGTAAAAAAAGGGGGTCTAAAAACCGTACTTTTCTATCAATGGAGCTTAAAAATGGTTAAAGTCACACCAGATAAATTTAAAAAAAGGATTACATCTTAAGATTTTCAAAAGACGAAGCACAGAATTTTTGACGAATTTTTCAAAAGTAGCTGTTTTTTGAACTTTTTATCAATTTACAATTTCTCAGATTTTCTTGCACTTAAATTGAACTTTGCACTGGGTTTTGAGTATATTTACGCGAGTTTATTGAGTTTATTGAGTATATTTTTCTTATATCATTGCCTTACTTGATAACTTCAGAAAAAAACTTGACATTTCACAAAAAGGCGGGACATTGTCGAAAAAACCGAGATTTTAGAAACTCTTTAAACTCTCATTTTTAATACCATTCCTATACATATGTATATGCTTCTGCTGCTAAAATAGTTCATAGAAGCGAAAAAAAAAATATGGATCAATGAAATTTGTTCTAATTCTAATTTGATTTATTTAGAGAGGATTTTAACAGCAGCTGTCATTCGTCCTCTCACCAAATTGCATTCTCAAGAAAACTTCCATCTTTGTATTCTGCGAATTCTAAAGTTGAAAATGTTGCAAGTAGTTCAGAGTTATTTAAAATCCGAAATAAAAAGATAAATTTCAAATTTTCTTTAACAGCCGCTGGTAGACCTATTCTATCCAGAATTTGATTTTTTCCTTAAGCTTTACATTCATGGGATTCTGCTAGAATTCCAGAGACACAACTGGAGCCATCATCATTTGGAAGCAGCTTAAAGAATATTTTCTTCAATTGAAAACATAACCATCGATAGAACGTTCTGAAAGAATGCTTAACTGAACCAGTTTTTTAAGGCGATGCTAGGATAAGTTTGCAAGATTTTACCCGGACCTGCCGGATATTTTATCAAAAATTTAGGAAAAGCTCGGTCCGGCCCGATTCTCTGGATTTCGTAGAAAAAACTCTAATTTTGCACAGATTTATTCACTTTATTCACTTTTTCAAAAATCAAAACAAAACAAAACAAAATCTAAAAACAAAAAAAATTAAATAAAGTTATTTTTTATATTTTTTTATTTTCCAAAAACGATTTTTTTTTTGGCAAGTTTTATCTAAATAATCATGAACAGTTTTTCATATGCCTTAAACACGATTAAAATCTGCTAATGTGTTTTTATAAGAAAAATATATTTTCAAGTGTATGCTTTTACCCGTGTTTTGAGCTGAAAATTTTGGAATCAAATGCCTGGATTTTGCCAGATTTTTAGATAAAATTTCCTGGATTCGCCGGTTCGAATATGTATGGAAAATATTTTGGAAATCTCAAATGCTAAGAACTAAACGAGGCATTTAATTTTATTTTATATAAACGTTGATAAAATGCTGCTAATTTTGAGAAAAAAAAACACAAAAAGAAATCTTAAATTGAATAATATTCTGTGTTGAACTAATTAATGTAAATTGAGGCTAAATTTAACCTTCTCGATAAACGTCGTAACCTTTAAGTAAGAACATTTCCAGTTTTGTAAATCACAGATGGATAAAAGAAGATTAGTAAAAATTGACAGTAGTTGAAAATGATCGAGGAGAGATTTTATAAGAAGCGCTTTCATCAAGCATGGAAAAACTATTATGAAGTGGAAAAATCGTAGAGGGTTGAGTATACCACAAAGTTTTCTCAGAAAAAAGCGTAACGAACATTTTCCATAAAAGCAAGACATTTACCACTTTTGCGGGACGGATGACAACCCTATCATATCGGCTTTAGGGGCATAAAAAAAGGAAAATTAAGTTCGAATAGAATAAAAAACTAATGTCATTGGGCACATTCAACGCGCTTGTACTTCTCACAAGTGAGTTTTATCCGTTCTCAAATAAAAAAAAATCTCAAAATCGTCAAAAAATTCGATAATTCGAATCACAAAAAACTATCGGAAAAAAATTTTTTTAGCATGTTTTTTATTGTTTTCAATATCTTATTTTTTGATTGAAATAGTCTTGACAACTTTTACAAAATAATTAATTAAAAATATATTAATTGACTCTATTGTGTTGTGAGCCTACTTGGTTGAATGATGACAATTTTATTCCTATAACATTTTAGCTTGAACAATGCATACACAAGTGAAAAATGTTTGTATATTTTAGTAAATATTATTGAAGTTCAAGTTATTTTGCATTAAAAGTTATTTATTTTTGAAAATAAGTCCTAGGAGATGCCATTTTTTCATGAAGCTTTAAAAAATATAGGGACTTGTAATAAAGCTCAGTTGGTAAATCAGTTGCCTTCTAAACTGATGTCCATGAGTTTTAGCTCAAGAGTAAACATCGAACACAGTTGATTCGGAAAAAAATTTCAATGACTGGTGTGCCAAATGCATCGTTGAGAAAAATCGCGAGTGACTTTTTTACTAACTTACATTAGGAAGCTTCTTCTTTTGAACCACAAGCATAACCATTTTAAGCATGGGGGAAAATGGATCAAATATTCAGCAGTAAAAGTAAAAACTAAGGTTTACTGTTCAAATAAGGTTTATTTTCTACTCTTGTAAACTCGATTAAAGTTAAAGATTTTAATTAGAACCTTTGATTTAGAAGAATTGTTGAATATTACCTTAAAAAATAAAAAGGATAAATTTTTGGTTGCTTAAAAATGAGAAAGTTGCATGCATTTGCTCTGCTTTGCATTCGTATCACGCTAACAAATTCCGGACAATCACTAAAAATGAAATAAGTTCAATGAAATTTACGAAAAACATGGGGAAACGAAATTGTACGGGATTCCTAAATATTTTGTCTGCGAAAAACTTTAAAAGGCATTGCTTTCAATATGATGTATTATACACTTAGGGTAATATGAAACTTAAACGGTCGAAAGTATTTTTAACTATCAGATTTATTTTTGTTCAAGTTTACCAACCATGAAAGTTTCCTTCATAGTTTGAAAATAGTTTGCTTTGCGTATTAAAGTTCTTCCAAGATACCTTTTTGGACGTTTCCTAGGAAGTAACTGAGCCGAAAAAAAACAAACTAAACGGAAATCAATCATCTTATGGCGTATCCAATTTCTCGATACGCCAATGTTGTTGGTTGTTTGGGATTTTTTTTTCGGTTTTTCGATTCACCGCTTCAGCAGATAAACAACAACAACTACGAACGCTAGTAAATAATTACAGCAAATCAAAAGCTTTTTCGAGGCGCCAGAACAGCCGCCGCTCCTGTGTGTCAGTTTGTGGAAACAAGCACGATTCTTAAAAACTTTGATTTTTTTTTGGTCGGGGGTCGTTAGTTTAATTGCTCCCACCTTGCAGAGAAAACTTGAGCAAAGCCAGAAAATTGAAAAAGAAAACAACTCAAATTATTAATTCTGACCACCCCACTTCACGATGAACAGCTCAAACTCACGGAAAGGTCACCCTGGGGAGGACCTTCGTGTTGCTGGAAAGTTTTTTTTTATTTCTTCAAGAGCGTTGCAGTAAATTCGATATCCTGACCTGAGAGCTGTACTTGTACTTTAAAATCTAAATTTTTGATGATCGATACCGGTTCGTTCGACCAAAGATGCATAAATCAGCAAAAATTAATGCGCCGAATCATCGAACCAAATGTATTTGGCTGCGGCATCGAAAGTGAAACGTGCCAATTCTTCCATCTTTTTTTGGGGGGAGAACCAACTTCACACATGTCTGCTCGTGGATTATTGATTCGCATTAGTCACACCGGGTTGATTCCGTGGAATTCTTCCTCGGTTCACGGTGATTTGATGATATTCGATTTCATCCTCGTTTTTGGTTGGTTTTTCTGCTTAGGATATTTTCGATTAGGTACTCATGCTTTGTTTGAAACCCAAAGTAATTGATATTATCCAAATAGAATAGACTTCTATTCTACAATTTAATAATAGTTAATTACAATTTTGACAATTTTTAAAAATTTTGACAATTTCGACAATTGTAATTAACCTCAATTAAGTAAACCGCCATCTAATTTCTTTCAACCTTATCTCCTCATTTCAGTGCGGAACTTTGAAAGTTCCCGACTCTTACAACGCGCGGATCATGGACGGATATCATGTGCAGAGCCAGGACAGCAGCAACTACCACAACGTTGGCTATCAACAGCAGCAAACAGCTCTGCAGCACACACACTTGCAGCCACATCAGTACCAATCGCAGCATCACCATCACAGCCATCACGGCGGCCACCATCAGCAGCAGCACCACACGAACCCGAACGTTGGCTACACGACGCTAAACTACGCCCATTCGGATGCCGGATTCGTTTCTCCGCCGCCGTCACCCCGATCCAACAGCTCGCTAGCTTCCTGTGCGTCCTCTTCCTACTCGACGGCTTCTTCATCGTCGTCGTCGGCCGTTTCATCGGCTAGGTCGACCTCTTCCGGACTTTCGTCGGCTGGTTCGGAGAATGGCTCTTCGTACGAAAATCTGGACAATTCGGCTCAAAGGTTGGCCGTGCTGTCTTTTGAGCAGGTCTGCAAACTGGACGATGTACTGAACGAACCGATCTCGATCCATGGTCGTGGCAACTTTCCCACGTTGGAAGTTAAGTTGAAGGATCTGGTTAACATTGTGCGCGAGAAGCTGGAGACCGATATCGCCTCGGGTGGAGCCGGAATGACTGTGAAGGATATACGCTTGAATGGGGGCGCTGCTAGTCACGTGTTGGCCTCGGAAGCCCAGCCATACAACGATTTGGATTTGATCTTTGCGATTGAGTTCAGCTCGAATCGGCACTTCGATCGGGTTAAGTCGGCCGTACTGTCATCGCTGCTGGATTTGCTGCCGGAAGGTGTTGTGAGGCGGAGGATAACTCAGTGTTCGCTGAAGGAGGCGTACGTTGGAAAGATGGTCAAGGTCAACAATAACAATGACGGCGACCGATGGAGTCTGATCTCGCTGGGAAATTCGCCTGGGCACAAGAACGTTGAACTGAAATTTGTCGATACCATGCGTAGACAGTTCGAGTTCAGCGTGGATTCATTCCAGATCGTTCTGGACTCGCTGTTGATGTTCTACGACTGCACAGAGAAGACCATGATCACGGAGAACTTCTATCCTTCGGTGGTTGGGGAATCGGTTTATGGGGATTTCCAGGAAGCTCTGTACCACTTGCAGAAGAAACTCATCTCCACGAGGCAACCGGAGGAAATTCGAGGCGGTGGACTATTAAAGTATTGCAATTTGCTTGTGCGGAACTATATTCCAGTTGATCCCCAGAAAATCAAAACCCTGGAACGTTACATGTGCTCCAGGTTCTTCATTGACTTCCCGGATATCGATCAGCAAAAGATCAAGCTGGAGGCGTATCTGAAGAATCACTTCTCGGGTGAGGCAGAGGAACATCTGCAATACCAGTACCTGATGCATTTATTAGACGTTGTTGAGCAGAGTACAGTGTGTCTGATGGGCCACGAGCGTCGGCAGACCCTAATGTTGATCCAATCGCTGGCCATGCAGGTGCTGTACCGTGATCAGCCCCAGAATCAGACCATCATTACAACCACGAGTGCAGTCCCTCAGCACACGACCACACTTCAGCTGCAGCCACTGCAGACCCAGCTCTCGCAGCTCAGCTTACAGCCTCAGCCACATTCACCGATTCAGCAGACTGTTATCCACCATCATCATCCGCAGGCCTCGCCCCAGACGCAAACTCTCCAGCTCCAGCACACCCAGCAAACGCAACCCGGACAGCAACAGCTTCAACATCAGCCACAGACCATCTCCCTAACGCCCCAGCCGGGCGGTCTTCTCTACGCCAACGGAATGTTCTACGCCCCGGTCATCCCGACCACGCTCTGCACCTGCAACACCACGTGGCTAACGACGTGATCACCGACCACCAACGACGATCAACAGCATCGCAACAGCCAATTAGCCACTAACAATAGCAACATCAACAGCAACACCACCACTAACGTCAGCATCAACTGTAATGAAGCAGCAACAGCAGCACCACTGCTAGTGGGATCCATCATCGGCTACAGCAATCCAGCGACTCTGCTATCACATCAACAACATCAACAGCAGCAACTGTCAACAGCAGACTCGTATCCAGTCCTGTGCTCATCGCCAAGTTGTTGTCCAGGCTTCGACAACTACAGTAATCAACCGTCGTCGGCGCCAACAATAATCGACTACGAGTACTATTCGCCGGCCAACATCCTCATGATCGCGGAACGATGATCATCTCGTTCCGAAAACGAACGCGAACACACGCACACACTTTGAAGAACGATTCGACTACTTTGATTGAAGCATATTGGTTGCTTGGTTATATTGGATTGAAACTTGTCACACACACACTGAGAGAAAAATAAACAACTATTACTACGCATTTTGCATGGTCGTTTTGACGTTGCTATACCAAGAAGTAACAAAAAAAATACAAGAGACGCTAGCGCTACTCATAAATCGTACCTTTCTTCGGATTCGACAAATGAATATGGTGATGGCAAGTTTCAATCCGATAAATTGGTTAACTTAAAAAAAAAAATGGATTTATAAAGGGATGTAAAAATGGGAAGTTTTCAACAGGCAGCACTGTCAATTTTGAGTAGGGAATTTAGAATTTTTTTTTTGATTTTATTGCGGAAAAGATTTAAAAAGTAGATTTTCTTGAAGTTATACTCTTTTTTAAATTTTGTACTTATTTTTTGAAACTGAAACTTTTGACAGTTTTTTTTAAAATAATCTCTTATTTTGATCATAGGTTGAAAAAATCGAAAGAATTTTTCGTTTATTAAAATAAGTCAACCAATCAAGGTAAACAAACAAATCTTTGGATACAAAAAAAAATCTTATTCAAAATCTATTCATCATCCTTCAGCCAAAACATGTTTGAAATTCGTAAATATTCTTTTTTTTTAATATGACGTTTGAAAAATCTCATTTCGACTTTTTTAATTTCAATATACAAATTTATTTTTTTTTTCTGGTATCACTGAAGGACGTTTCTGAGCTTGAAAACAAAAACTGAACTTCATAATTTTTTTTTATCAGAAATCAAAATATGGTCAATTCAGCATAAAATTGATAATTGATTGAACACTTTTGATTTGAATACCTTAGATTGATTATTTAGTGTTGCCAAAATTGTTTACAGTGTTTCGATAAAGGTTGTTTCTTTTAGTAACAAACCTATTGATCAAAACTTCCAGAGATATTTTATTAAAAATGTACTGCATATTTGGATTATACAAATCACTTCTGGAACTCAGTAAGAAGGAAAAAAGTTAATTTTGTAGACCTGTATATTAAAACAGAATCGAAATTTTGGAGTCAAATTCAGAATGCAAATCCGAATCCAAAGTAAGATTTCGAAGTTAAACTCTTTTTTTTTAAGATAAAATTAAAGCTAAACTCCAGAGAAAGATCTCAGAGTCAAATTTCGAAGTCAAACTTCGAAGTCAGATTTCCAAATCAGATTTCGAAATTGATTCGGAAGTCAGATTTCAAAGTAAGACTCAAAAGTCAGATTTAAAATATAATTCCGAAGTCAGATTTCGAAGTAAGATCACAAAGTCAAATCTCAAAATCAAATTTCGAAGTCAGATTTCAAAGTAAGATTTCGAAATCAGGTTCTAGAGTCAGATTCCGAAGTCAAAATCTAAAGTCCGGTTTCAAAGTTAGATTTCGAAGTCAGATTCTGATATCAGATCCCGAAGTCAGTTTTAGAAGTCAGATTCGAAGTCATTTTTCGAAGTCAGATTCCAATGTCAGATTCCAATATCAGATTTCAAAGTTAGATTTCGAAATCAGATTCCATAGTCAGATTCCGAAGTCAAAATTCAAAGTCAGATGTAGAAGTTAGATTCCAAAGTCAGATTTTGAAGTCAGATTTCGAAGTAAGATTTTGAAGTCAGAATAAAAAGTCAAAATTGGAAGTCAGATTCCAAAATCAGATTTCGTAGTCAGATTCCGAAGTCGGATTTAGAAGCCAGCTTTCGAAAACAGATTCTGAAGTCAGATTCCAAAGTCCGATTCCGAAGTTAGATTGAGAAGTCAGATTCGAACGTCAAACTCCCAAGTCAGATTTCGGAGTCGAATTTCGTAACGAGGTCAGAATCCGAAGAAATCTGAAGTCAGATTTCAAAGTAAGATTTCGAAACCAAATTCAAGAGTCAGATTCCGAAGTCAAAATTCAAACTCAGATTTCGAAGTTAGATTTCAAAGTCAGATTTCGAATTCAGATTTCGAAGTCAGATTTCGAAGTAAGATTTTGAAGTCAGAATAAACAGTCAAAATTCGAATTCAAATATCAAAGTCAGATTCCAAAATTAGATTTCGTAGTCAGACTCCGAAGTCGGATTTAGAAGTCAGTTTTCGAAATCAGATTCTGAAGTCAGATTCCGAAGTAAGTTTCCAAATACAGAATCCGAAGTAAGATAGAAAAGTCAAATTCCGGAGTCAGACTTCGAAGTCAGATTTCAAAGTGAGATTCCGAAGTCAGATTTAGAAGTCTGATTCCGAAATAAAATTTCGAAGTCAGATTCCAAAGTCAAATTTCAAAGTAGGAACTGAAAGTAGGATCTCGAAGTTAGATTTCGAAGTCAGATTTCGAAGTTAGATTTCAGAGTCAGATTTCGAAGTTTGACTTTGAAATCCGATTCCGAAGTCATATTTCGAAGTCAGATACCAAAATCAGATTCCGAAAGCAGATTTCGAAGTCACATTCCAGAGTTATATTTTGAAGTCAGATTCCGGAATCAGATCCCAAAGTCAGAATTTGAAGTAAGATCTCTAAGTCGGATCTCAAAGTCAGACTTCGAAGTAAGATTTTGAAGTCAAATTCCGACGTCAGATTTCAAAGTTAGATTTTGAAATCAGATTACAGAGTCGAATTTCGAAGTCAGAGTCCAAATTCAGATTTCGAAGCTATATTTCGAAGTCAGAATTCAAAGTTAGACTTTGAAACCAGACTCCGAAGTTAGATTTGGAAGTCAGATATTGAAGTCAGATTTCGAAGCAAGACCTTAAAGTCTGATCTCAATGTAAAATTTCGAAGTATGATTCCAAAGTCAGATTTTGAAGTCCAATTGCGAAGTCAGAATCCGAAGTCAAATTCCGAAGTTAGATTTCAAAGTCAGATTTTGAAGGCAGATTTCGAAGTCATATTTTGAAGTTAGATTCCGCAGTCTGATTTCAAAGAAAGATTTCGAAATCAGTTTTCAGAGTCAGATTCCGAAGTCAGAATCCAAAGTCAAAATTTCAAGTAAGATTCTGAAATCAGATTTTGAAATCAGATTCCGAAGTCAGATTCCAAAGTCAAAATTCGAAGTCAGATTCCGAAGTCAAATTCCAAAGTAAGATTTCGAAGTGAGATTTTGAAGTCAGATTCCAAAGCCAGATTTTGAAGTCAGATTCCGAAGTAAGAACTCAAAATTAGATATCGAAGTCAGATTTCAAAGGTTAGATCACGAAATTAGATTCCAAAGTCAGAATCTCAAGATAAAATTCGAACATTGATTTTAAAGTCAGATTCAAAAATCAGATTTCGTTGTCAGATTCCAGTTTTAGAAGTAAAATTCGAAGCCAGATTTCGAAGTCAGATTTTGAGGTCAGATTCCGAAAACAGATTTCAAAGTAAGATTTCAAAGTCAGATCTCAAATTCAGATTTCGAAGTCAGATTTCTAAGTCAGATTTCGAAGTCAAATTTCGAAGTCAGATTTAGAAGTCAGATTCTAAAGTCAGATTCTAAAGTCAGATTTTGAAGTCAGATTCCGAAGTCAGGTCTCAAAGTCAGATTTCGAAGTAAGTTTTCGAAGCAGGATTTCCTAGTAAGTTTTCGAAGTCAGATTCCAAAATCAGATTCCGAAATCAAATGCCAAAGCAAGATTCCAAAGTCAAATTTCGAAGAAAGATCTTAAAGTCAGATTTCGAATTAAGATTTCGAAGTCAGATTTCAAAGTCAGATTTCGAAGTCAGATTCTGAAGTCAGATTTTGAAGTCAGATGTCGATGTCAGATTCCAAAGTCAGATTTTGAAGTCCAATTCCGAAGTCAGATTTCGAAGTAAGATATCAAAGTCAAATCTAAAAGTCAGATTTCAAAGTAAGATTTCGAAATCAGGTTCTAGAGCCAGATTTCGAAATCAGAATCTGAAGTTAGATTTCAAAGTAAGATTTCGAAGTCAGATTTCGAAGTCAGATTTCGAAATCAGATTCTGGAGTCAGATTCGAAGCCAGATTTTGAAGACAGTTTACGAAATCAGATTTTGAAGTCAAATTCCTAAGTCGGATTTTGAATTCAATTTCGAAGTTGGATCTCGAAGTCAGATTCCAATGTCGGATTTCGAAGTCAGATTTTTAAATATGATTTCAAAGTCAGATTCCGAAGATAGATTTTGAAGTCAGATTCCGAAAGATTTCGATTCATATTTCAAAGTAAGATTTTGGTTTATATTCCAAAGTAAGATCTCAACGTCATATTTCGAAAGAAGATTACGAAGTCAGATTCCGAAGTTAGTTTTCAAAGTTAGATTTCGAAATCAAATTCCAGAGTCAGATTCCGAAGTCAGAATCCATAGTCAAAATTCGAAGTCAGATTACAAAGTCAAGTTCCGAAATCAGATTCTGAAGTCAGATTCTGAAGTCAAAATCCGAAGTCAGATTCCGAAGACAGATTTCGAAGTCAGATTCCGAAGACAGATTTTGAAGTCAGATTCAGAAGTCAGATTCCGAAGTCAAATTCTGAAGTGAGATTACAAAGTCAGAATTCGAAGTCATAAGATTCCGCAGTTAGATTTTGAAGTCAGATTTCGAAGTCCAATTTGAAATGCCGAAATCAGATGCACACTCAAGATTGAAATTTTTTTCAATTGGTGAATACAGGCTTGAAATTCAGATTTTGAAGCTGGAATTCCGAATTTTAAAATCGAATCAAATTTTTTTATTCAGTTTTTCTATCCATTTTTATTTCAATTTTCATCACATATGAAAATTTATTTCAGTAAAACATATCATTTTGAACGAAAGATCGTCTATACAACAAAAATTGAAATATTTTTTATTTTTTATTTTCATTTTAAAAGTACTTTCTTTGAATACTTGAAATACTTTATAGAAATAAAAAATGAGAAAGATAACTGAACTTCAAAATAAAAACTAGTGATTGCATTAGCCAGTAGTACATTGTGATAGCACAACGCCATCTGTTGTAGGGTAGTCAAAACATTAAAGTTTAAAAATATTTTAAAATTCATATAAATGAAAATTTGACCATTACAACATGTTGAGGGGGAAATAAATTAAACATCCCCCCAACTTGTTTATGTGTAAATATTGTACATTTAAAGTGGAACTATTTTAACCCGAGCATGTGTACTAGCTGTTGACATGTAGATATCTCTCAATATTCAAAACTTTACAACAAATGTGTAAAAATAAGATTAATATTTCCGTGAGCTACACTTAAGTGCATGTGTTTGTGAAATATAACGTGAAAAGTAATGAAGAATTTTTGAGAAAAAAAGCAATCGTCTTAATTAGTGTTCATTCGAGAAGTGAAAAAATTGAAAAGTTCATTTTTAAGATGGTATTTTTGACTTTTTGTTAACATGGAATCGTAGAATTTTTTTTTGAAGATTTGTTGGGCTTCTTCATTTGGAAAGAGTTTCAAAACTGTAGAAAGTATTGAAAATGTATGGAAAATTAATTGACAAAAAATAAATTAGTCTATGAAGCAGAGTTGTAGCGAAAATTTCTCAAAGGAACTGTGCGTGTGTTCGTGTGAAGGTTGACATTTTGCACCAAACAAAAAAATCACGATCGATAAAGTAGAGCGCTTGGCACTGTGGCCGCCGATATGTTGAAAACTGAGACTGTTATTATTACTATTATCTGTTTTCCAACCAACTGCGACGTCAGAGTTGCGCGAAAAGTAGAGCTGCAAGCAAAAGTCGAAAGCTCTCCGCTAGAATCCAGCTCGATGGACGACGAGAGCTTTCCGGGCCCAGATTTTTTTTTTGGATCAAAACCGAGGCGTAGAGACTCAACTATACTACTGTAAAGTAACAAATCAAGAAAAGTTAAAAAATGCTAAAAATGTTATAAAAAGGCTGTGTTTATTCCCCTTGTTTATTGTTTGTAGGAAATTTTCCTTTGTTTACTTTCTATCGTCTCAAAATAATGATTAAAGAAAAAAAAGCAAGTAAAGCAAGATTTCTCATTCGCCCGGATTTTCTGTTGTTTTCATTTTAATTTCCTTTGTAACCTTTGAGATACTTACTTGATACGGACGATGCGAAGCAAGATTGTTTGAGTGTAAATTCGGGTTAATTATGTATGGAATCCTACAACAAGAGTTTAATAGACTGTCCGCAACATGATTCGGAAAACGAATGCCGTCTTGTCGAGATCGAAAAAGAGAAAAATTAGCAACAATAAAGAAGTAAAAGGTAAACCTTTAGGATGTGTGAGGAAGTCAGACACATCTATTCCAGATTTGCAGCAATTCTGGCAACACTGAACAGCTGTCAAAGTGTGACAGATTAAAGAGAGAGAAAGAGGAAATAAGAAATACTAAGAAAAACAACGCGCGAAGCAAGCTGCCAAAAAGAGGGCGGCAATATTATACTAAACTGAAGAAAATAAAGAAAAAGTTTAAAAACAAAACAATAGATATGAACATGAAGTTTTTTAAAAACTGTCTAGTGACTACAAAATTATTGAAAAGAACCATTACGATAGTTGCATATTACTTTGTAGATCATTACATTCTCTGTGATTAGAAAAATCGAAAAAGGAGGAAAAAAACGAAAAACTATGAAAACCTTAACCATAAAAATCATTTTTTTGATACTGTAACTATAATTTAAATTTCAATTCATTCTACTTACGAGATAATTCAGCAAGCGATTATTGAATGACGCATGGATTTAAAATACCCACAAATTTATGAGAAATGAAATAAAAAACACACATGAATTACTGTAATTTTAATTAAATAAAAAACCATTTGACTAAGTTATGAGCCACATGCTGAATAATTGATAGATTTTAAACCTACAAGCTTCTTTGAAAACGAATAAAAAAACAAAAACAATGAAATGCCCTGAGGAGGAAAACACTCAAAAAAAGTTTTTAAGTACTACTAGTTGGTTTGTGTCCATGGAATTAAACAATAAACTCTCAGAAAAACCTACAAAAAACGCTTTGTTTTATTTCCGAACACTTGGAACGTCCCACCATGCGAACGAAAAACAAAATGCGCGCGCACCTTTAATCCACTCGGTCGATAAAGAAGAATCAGACAAATGCCAGCCAGCCATTTGTCGGCCTCTCTCTTCCTTCTTTAAAAGAGCAACGCCCATCACAAGAACCCCAAGAGACGAGAGGACCCTTTGTTTTGAAAGAGAAAACACATCCGAGTAAAAGTGTGACAAAAAAAAACCAACATAAACTCGATAAACAACATCTTACTGACTCATCTGACTCTTAGTTGTCAACGAAAAATCCTTTTGCCGCATCTTAAAACCACCATACTGTAGCTAGTCCAAAACAAACAAACAAAACCATCGAAAGATCGGACGTTTCCGAGTGTTTTCCTCAAGTAACGAAACGAAACTGCGAAACGCGACTGACAGAAAACCAGCGTTCCTCGTGACAGCCACTCGTGCTGTCAAACAAAACATAAATAAACAAAAACAAAACACGCAAAAGATGAAACGAAACGACGACTATAGCAAAAGATTAACTTGAAGGGACAAAAAGAATAAACCAACAAAATAAATAATGAAAATCAAACTCGAGCGAATAGTTTTGCATTCCTTATCAATTTAGTTTTGTAATCGAACTCGATGCGAAAGAGAGAAAGAGAAAACGTAAATTGAAGTTTAGTTTGTTAAGTTGCCAAAATAAAAAAAAAACTTATACAAAAATTAAAGAAATTATCCGTCAGAAGCTGATCTGTTATGAAAGTTTTAAAAAAAGTCACAAAACAACCAACAGAAACGAATTCGATGGTACTTTTAATCCTGTAAACAACATTTGTAAACAAACTACTGCTACTGCATTCAAAACTTATGACTGTCAAACGTAAACAAACAAATAAAAGAAAAATACAGAAACCAATAAATATATATTTAAAGAAGAAGAAAGTCAACCTAAAAGAAAAGCTCTATATTTTACACTACACCAAAACAATCACGAATAGACAAAAGAGAAACTAACAAAAGAAGCAGAAACGAAAACAAAGCAAATCAGTGTCGATAAAGCAGATCGGACACTCTGTTACACAATCAAAACCATAAAAGCATGCGTCTTCAATCGTAGTAAACCATGAAATACACAAACAATTTCAAAGCATACTGAGGGAAATAGACAAGGCATGGAAATAAAACATAAACAAAAACAAACAGAACACATAATTTTATCTGTACATGAAGACAAAAACAAAAACCTAACCAAACTTTAGAAGCAACAATTATTACAGTTTCAGATGGACAAAAAATCGACAAACATCCGGTTTGGAACAGTTCGGAGCTGTGTATTACTACTCTCTAATCGTAAAATCTACCATTAGACGAAGCAGAAGAAGCAAATGAAAAAGCATCGTGTGTTATTCAGTGATTTAAGAAGAAATTATCTACTTAAATGGAAAATCTTCAAACCATCAGATTCTCCATTCACCAAGGCAACGGCTGCAAAACAGAAACATAAAACGGTAAAACCGATTCAAACATATATTCATAATAAAATCTAACAAACCAAGAGAAGCAAACATAAAAAAATCATACCCATACAAACAAAATCAAAACAAAAACACACACACACACACACATGAGGGACACATCTTTTGAATGTTCGAAAGTTAAAAAAGTTGAAGATAAAATAAAAAAAAAATTGCAACATTCGTTGCACGATTGAAGTTTTTTTTGTTTTGTTAAGTTTGTCAAAGTGGAGAAAAAAAGGAAAGGAATCTTAATCCGATTGTTGAGAGATGTGTATTTTAATGAGGGAAGGGAGAAAACTTCCTAAACGAAGGGAAAAAAAAAAGTTTCGTTGCGAAAGGAGGAGTTTTGTTGTCGGAATGTTGTGGTCTTGATGTAACAAAACAAATACAAAACAAAACAAACAAATGAAGCAAAACAAGCAAAGTAGCAAAGAAAAGGAATCAAAAGATGTGTTCGTATGCAAACATAAGCTGAATATTATTATTAATATTATGAATAAATATTATATTATAAATAAATAAATAATTAATAAAAAAAAACACTATGAATGAAAGAATGTGTCATGTAATGAGTAATTTAATTTACGATATGTGAAGAACAAGATGAGTAATAAAGAGTTTTTTTTCTGAAGAAATACAAATAAACCATAAAACCAAAGGCAAACTTCTTCTCAATTTCATTTGGAACATCCGAAAACCTAAGGAATACTTTTGATAAATCTCCATATGTACGTTAGTTAATTCATAATATGCACTTTAAAAAAAAGGGTAACGGTGCCTATTAACAGCTTCTTAAAAATAAAAAAATACCATATAAATTAGGTTTCGTAGGCAGTAGATTATTAAAATTTTCATTCACAATTTTTCCCGGGATCTCGAAAATTCCCGGAAAAAGGATTGTCATGGAACGCCAAAATGGCCGGGAAAAGGACACTCTAGAGTTCAGAAGGATTTTTGTAGCGTAACCGGTAAAACCGCATAAAACTGTCCATTTTTGTCAACACTAAAATACTGGTTTTTAGATATTTCAAAACCCGTTATTTCCGGTAAATTTTTCTTCATCTTTCGTAAAGTATAATTCGTTTTTTTTTTTCCTAATCTGTCCTTTATACTCCAATTTTGTTTAATCGCTTTCAAAATCTAAGGATAATCAACCTCATGCATGCTTCATGTACGATAGGATTTTTGAAAAAACTATTTGATATTAGTTTTTTGGGTTAAAGTTTCAGTAGCGTTTAAAAACATGAAATTGCGTGAAGTAGCGCACTTTTATCTAACAATGACTAGCTGCCATCTCTGTCAGCTTATATTTATTAATGAAATATTCATACAATTTAGTTAAACTATCCAACAAACGCACCACCACAGAAAATTTGTGAGCGCTTCACAATAATCACCGTATGTTTGACAAACTTTATTGAAAAATCTTAAAGTTTGGTAAAAAGTAATTTTTTTTATCCAGTATTCGGTCAAGTTTTATCGAAAACGATCCATACGATCAAAAAGGGTGCCAGTTTTTTTCAGAAATAGACATTCAACACCAAAATTGTCGTAAATAGATAAAAATTATTTCTACTTAGTTTTTTTTCACAAAAAATAATGTTTCAACAAAGTGAGAATTAAAACACATGTTTGTAAACTTGGTTGAAAAAAATTATAAAATATTTTTGATGGTTATTGCTTGAACTCTGTTGTTATTCTTTTATTCTCTGTTGAAACACATTTTTCCATACAAAGCAGTAACAAAGTTTTTAACAATTATCAACATTGCTTTTATTGCTGAATAAACGAGTATTTTGACTGATTTTTTAAATAGATTTTCATTTTTTTCGATTTGATTTTGGAAAGAGAAAGATGTGATTAAGACTGAAATTGTCGGTAAAAAACTTTGGACACCAAAAATCTGTAAATCTGTGATTCGATGCTTTGTTTCATCAAACTGAATAATTTTTTTTTCAAAAAAATTATTGTTTTATCAAATTTTAAAAAATTTTCATGAAAAAATGAACCAACTTTTTCTATTGAATCTGTAAGACCTGATCATTTTTCTTCCTATATTCTGTGTTACAGAGTATGTACTAGACAAAGTTTTGCAAAAAAAAATTATGATACTATTGTGATTTCGGCAACCACACAGCGAAGTAAAAGTGATAAGAATCTTCTATCTTCTAATATATAAAGATGAGTTGGACTATATATGTTTGTTTGTTTGTATGCACCTTATACAAATCCACACCGCTTAACCAATCAGCTTGAAATTTGGTACAGTTGTGTGTTTGAATCATGGTAAGGTTTTAGTAATAGTTTTGAGCCCCTTCCACCTAAGAAAAAGGACCCTCCCATACAACTTTCGTTTTTATTCCCTCAGATCAAAAGTCATGGCACCCATTTTGGGAAACGATTTTTTTTCCTTTGGCGGGGTTATTTTTACCATCACCATGGGGCGGGCATTAGAAACGACCGTCCAGGAGTTTGAAATAAAACTCAAATAAAACCTTTTTCATAACATTATAATAGTATCATCGGAAAAGATGATTCGTTTTCGAAAACTTCCAAAAATTATTATTGGAACTTTCAACATTTAAGAACAAGTATTCATAAAACAGTGTGAAATTGAACAGGCAAAATACAACTGAAAACCTGAAAAATTAGTATTTAACATGATTCAACAAGATTCGAAAGTCTATTAGGAAATTTTTCACTAAATAAAACTTGAATATTCCATTGTACAGGGAACCATCTTGAAAAATAAGAGATTTTTTTAAGAGGGGGGATTGGAAAAATAAATAACAATTTTACCATTTGAAGATAAAATAAATAAGACGAAATGAAACAAATAAACGCAGTGGAAACGATAAACACGGTGAATAACCGTAATAAAAACTTTTAAAAGACAAACAAATTTCTTATAATGATGAATATAAATCTTAAAAAGTTTTGAAAATTCAAACGACCCATTTTGATTTATATTTTATGTGAACCCGAGCAAGGCCGGGTAAAATCTGCTAGTAATTAATAAAAATGATAGATTTTTGGCAAATTTAAAATTTGAAGGCACATTAGCATCTTTTCAGTTGAAAATGTTTTTCAATCTATTGCGGTATAAATTCTGAGCCTGTTATGCCATTAGTTAGTAGGGTCGGTGTGCTTTATTTCGCTAAATTTTTTCAGGGTTTTTTTGTTTTGTTATGAGTAGGTCTAATCTAGAATTTTCAGATGTATATATATATATATATTTTTTGGTGACTATAATTTTAATGGCATGTTCGGCGGAATGAAAACAAGATAGATTTTTTTTTATTTATTTATAGAAATTTGAAAGAAAGATGGATAGACAGGCATTAGTGCGCCAATAGGAGAAAGCTTGATAGGTGTTGAAATTTTAGGCTAGAGGGCATGTTGATCTAATAATTAACATATGCGTTCCTAATTACATACATTACATACATTAAAGCATACATATGTGAAAAAGTGTATCGACGTTTCTAATAATAAAATGATGTGTTTTCCTGAATTTTCATATGGTTATGTTTCTTATTACTTTTATGACTTCGTGACTTCTATAACTTTTTTGGAATATGAACAGAAAAAAACGGGCCTATTAAAATCATCCACGATATTCGTTGATGCTTGTGAAAGTAGTAGATTTTGAGCTTAAAAAAATAGACTTGTTTATTTTTTTCTTCTTCAGAACTTTTTTTTCATTTGACATTTTGAATTTTGAATAAGCAAAAAACTAAGTGTAGATCACTGAAATGTCCAAAAAAAATTTTCCGATTATCTAAAAGTGTTGCCAACTTATGAGTCATTCAAACCTAACCTCAACAACAATTTTTTCTAGTTCCAGAGCTCGTAAGCTGTGTAGCCAGTACCGAGACAATGATACAGATGATTTCTGATGAACGACAAAACTTATGAAAAACCTTATTTCAAACAAATTCCAGCATTTGAACCGTATATCATATCTGCTCGTGGCATAATCCCTAATTTTATACAAAACTATAAGCAAATACATACTTTAAAAAAGAGTATGTATTTGCTGATTGTTTTGTATAAAATGTAATGATTGGCCAAGATTTTGCTCCTGTGGAAAAAAAAAACAATAATTTTTAAAACGAAAACTTTGGTCTTTGCTTTTTTCAAAAGCCTTAAAAGAGTAATTTTGTTTGCTGCTAGGTTCAACCTGCAATCCATACTAACCAATTATACTTTAAGTTCAATCTCATGATGGTTTTACTTCGTTATTGTTCGATTTTGCCAGCAGAAATTCCATTAAAAACGCTTTATAGTTAAAAAATAATCAAGTTTTGTTAAATTGCAAACAGCTGTATACATGAAATTGCCCTCAGCTTCATTTTAAAGAAAAGTATTGGACCGAAAAGTAGCAGAAATTGAAGAAGGAGGATGCAGCCACCTAAAATACAGAATAGACGAAATATGAGTTTGAAAACTGATCATAATCATGACTTAAAAAAGTGTTCGCCAGTTGATGGGAGGTACCAAGAATAGAGTAGAAATATTTTTTACAAAAGACGATAAATATTTTATTTTGAATTTTTTCATGAATAATCATAAGTTAACCTTGATTTGCTTCATAGATAATATTTCGATCAATCGTATGGTTTTTGAGATACACACATTCGTAAGTGTCCCATTTCTAGAAGAACTAAGCTTTGAACAATTTTATGCAAATTTGAAATATTTCTTTGAAAATCCATCAATTGACTTGAGCTTGCTATCAACTACGGTCCACCTGCGGCCCCTCCTGGCCAATGTCATAATGGTTGCGCTCCGTGATTGGTTCGAGATAATCAACGTTGCACAATGAACCAAACGAAAGCTTGCTGAAAGCAAGCAATACAATCTCACTGTACAACTTTGAGGATCTCCTTCTATAAAATGAACCAATAACGACGTCGGCCAAGTCCGTGTAATTGAAAGGGAGAAAGAAAGTGCAGCACATGTGATGATTTGTTTTGCGGAGACCGGCAGTACGCCATCCCTCCACAAATCTCACGCTGATTTTTGGGGGTAAAGGAAATGTGGCATGGAGATCACCTTGGTAAGTGATATGGCCAAAAAAAATCTATTCTCCTGAATGTGTCTCAGTAAAACTCCTATCGTGTCCTTTGATGCAATACACAAGTTATAACGAAATTTTCGATAGATTGGGATTCTATTCTATTTTGTTTTTTTTTTATCGAGAAATTTAACAAGCTTGGTAAATATTCCTATGAATGAGAACTCCTTATATTTTTACTTTTTACTTTCCTTGAAAGACCTTTAATTTCAGCTGGTTGGCTTTGACTCTATATTTAACATACTATTGAAGCATTTGAGTGAGCAGTCTATAACACACTTAGTTGCCATATTAAACAAGTGTATGGATCTACAATACTTCCCATATAAATGGAAATGTGCCAAGGTGGTCCCATCCCTAAAGCGGGAAAGGACCCGTCCTCTCCCAGCAGCTATCGGCCGATAAGCCTGTTATCATTACTGAGCAAGATTTTCGAACGGTTGATTCCTGACCGTCTTCTTGTTCATATAAACAACAACAGAATAATACCATCTGAGCAGTTTGGATTCCGGCAGGGCCATTCAACATCGCAACAGTTACTACGAGTGACCAACTTCTTCAGGCGGAACAAAAGAGTCGCAAAATCAACAGTGATGGCACTGTTAGATATCGAGAAGGCGTGCGACAACGTGTGGCACGAGGGCCTACTGTACAAACTTTACAGGTATAATTTTCCAATTTACCTGATAAAACTCGTCCAGAATTATCTCAACGGAAGAAGCTTTAAGGTTAGCCTACATGGTGCCACTTCTCAAATCTACTGAATCCAGGCCGGCGTGCCACAGGGTAGTTTGACATACCAAAATCACCTGAAAATTGTCATCTGTCTCTATACGCCGATGATACTGCCGTAATGGCCAAAGGCCGAAACACTGAAACAACAACTAGAAAGGTCAACAACTATCTGAATTTGATTACCGAATATATGAATATGTGGAAGATCAAGATAAATAATACGAAAACGCAAGCAATATTATTTCCATATAATAAGTCACCTAAGTTAGCTCCTTCAATTAACTGCAAAATTTCTATGAATGATAGCCTTGTTGATTGGTCAGATGAGGTTGTATACCTAGGAATAACTCTCGATAAAATGTTACTTTTTCGTACACACATTGAAAAAACTAGAACAAAGTGCTCCTTGATTATGAAAAAGCTGTTTCCATTGATCAATAGGAATTCAAAATTGTCTTTAATTAACAAAGAAGCTGTTTACAAACAAATTGTTCTTCCCGTCATATTGCATGCTTCACCCGTTTGGGACAGCTGCGCATTAACGCATAGGAAAAAATTACAAATATTCAAAATAAGTATCTACGAATGATATACAATTTGCCTAGAGACACAAGTAATAGACTAACGCACAAAATTGCCCAAATGAAAACTATTGAAAAGCAATTAGCTGCAATTAAAGAAAAATTCATTAATAAGTGCTGTAACTCGGAGTATGATAACATAAATCAGTTATATCATCCACAATTTTAGGTTTAGGTTAGTAGATAGAATTAGTTTGAAGCATCTATAAAATTAGAAATGCATAGCATTCAAGAAAGCATCCTGACGTGCCACAAGGTCACAAATTAAAAAAAAAATGTAAAAATTGAACAACTCCACTAAAGATGCAAGCAAATGTGCGTATCATTAAATATGTAAACAAAACCCTAGTGTAAAGGCTCTTAAATAAAAATAAGTAATTAAAAAAAAATAACAATTGAACGATTATCAACTCTACAAAACGGCCCTTTTCAGGGCCAAAATATCTCAGAAAGAGTCTTGTCTTTTCAACGCAGGGTGAAGGATAGCGTGGGTGGTGGATGGTGTGGGTGGTGTGTGGCATGGGCGGTGGTTAGCTTGGGTGGTGGTTGACGTAGACGGGGGATATAGGTGGTGTGAGGCGTGCGTGGTGTGTAGCGTGGGTGGTGGTTCGCTTGGGTGATAGCTGGTGTGAGGTGTGAGTGGTAGATGGTGTGTGGCGTGTTTGTGTGGTTGTTGGGTGGCGTGGGAATGTGAGGTTGCTGAGTGTATTGTGCATGCTGTGTGTGTTGTTTGGGCTAGGTGTGTACTGCGTATTAAGAGTGCTTTGCTACTGGGTGTATTCTAGGTGCTGGTTACGCATGGTCTCCGTCCCTTCCCTACTCCGCCCCCACGGCATCTGGTTCTTACTGCTCCATTGGTTGGTTGCCACTGTTTGCACAGCAAAACGATATCTGTGTAGGATTACCGCTGGTGGGGTCCGTACGCAGATCGCAATGCACTGCTCAACGGGCGAACTGAGAATGTAACCAGTCGGCCGGAGACCCCTTACTTTCATACCTTTCGAAGGTAGGGAAAAATAAAACATACCAAGGGGCGGGGCGTCCGTATATTTTTCTCATTTTTGACCAGCCAATCAACGATGAGCAGGTTTAATATGTCTTTTAGGAAAGATGTCCTGTAATTGGAAAGTTTTCGTGACGCGACATCCGTTCGCAACTTTCACTTGTTTACATTCAAACGAGTTGTTTACTCGTGTAAGTAGCCTACCTTATATATTTATACCGTGATTTTCGCGTAGCTGTCATAAACACGACCAAGGTTCTTAGATACACTAGGTTCTCCGACTTTCACAGTAAGTAGGCGAGGAGTGAGCGGGGCTCTCAATGAGTTTGTTTATTTTTTGCTCAGCTTTTTTGGGGTTTGTTGGTAAACAAACTTCATGAGTTCCGTATAGTTGCATAGCCTACATAGCCAAAATGGCTGAATCGGGAATTCGTTATTCGGGAACACCTCCTAAATATATACCCACCTTGAACACGACCGATTTTTTTTCTCATGGCCAACTCCCCCTTTGAAAATCCAACAATTGACCTTCAAGAAGGGCGTTTTAACAAATAGCCACATGTTAGCGACCATGCCAGATGACTGAAAATTTTTGATCAAGAAGGTCATGGAATGTACTTTTGCAGAGATAAAAACATGAGGTATCGAAAATGTTCGCTTTTCGATACTGTTTTCAGTGTCCAAATGCTCTGAAATGCATAAAAAATATTATAACTCAACTGAATTTTAAAGAAAATCTTTATCAAACAAAAAGAAAATTCGAAAATTGGCAGGGTCACGTGAGGTTGTTATAAACAATGATCATTCTTCTATGTTTTTAAATCTGTTCATAATTAATCAGGTGAAAATGGGGTTATAATGAGCACGGTTAAGATTCTTGTAACGTTATAATTTCTAGAGTTGGCAATATTTTTAGAGGAATCTTAACACTGCGTCTAGATAGGATTTGTGATTTTTCAAAATTTATCCTAGATTAGTCATTGGGATTTTTTGTATTCACAAAGGAACAGGAAATGTTATCCTACAATCTCATATTCAAAAATTTAAGAAATTGACAAAGTTAAAGATAACGGGTTTTTTCAAGATCTTGATGGTTATTGGTATTTTAAACATTAAAGATAAGTTTAGAAAATGAAACAATTCCAAACACAAGTGTTCATAATCACCCCGTATTTTAAAAAATATGGGGAATTATGATATTCTACTGTGAATCAGTAATATTAATTTTATAAAAAGTTTATCACTTGAAGACGCATTTATTACTTAATGAAAAACATCTGAAAAAAACATTTCAACTGAATTTTGTGTGACGAGTTACATGATTAAACCCCGTTAAAACAATTTTAAATTTTCAGAGACGTGGATTTTCTTAGCTGTAGTAACACACATTGTATCTGTAACTTATAAAAAATATGATAGAATGTCACATGATTGATTGAAAAGTCCTGTTAAACACACCATTTTCAAGTTTTTGTAAACATGATTTAAAACTCATGGAGATTTTGTGTAAGATGTTTTTTTTAAAGAATTTATAGAAAATGTGATGAAAATCTTAAAAAAAATCAAGTTTGGCTAAGTGTTCAATGATTTGAGTTTTCAATCACTCAAACCAAATCAATGAAATAAGTTAAAATTTTTTGCTTGATTCCAACTAAAATCGACAATCAAAGTCTGGAGTACACTGTAGTTTTGACCGGGAAAATTGCAAAATACTCAGGAATTTCAAAATGATACAGTTGTGGCCGCCTTGTCAATAATTTAAAAAAAAATGTCATTACACGGTACACACGTTTCGCGATCACAATATGTCAGGGAAAATCAGGGAATCAGGGAAAGTTCCAACAGTCTCAGGATTTAAGAAAAGGAATTTATTAAAAAAGATTTTCTAACTTAAGTTTTTCCCAAAATAATGTTTTGCAACGCACACAAGGGTCAAGCAAGTAAA
>NW_026598587.1:0-25000 GCF_029784155.1 Uranotaenia lowii | reverse complement strand
TTCATGATCGTCTATCAATAACGAACATTATCAACAATGATGCGAGGATAGGCGTTATTGAATGATTGTGGGAACGACGTTAAAATTTATCATCAAGTATGTCGATTGCATTTGAAAAGCCACGTGACGAATAGAAACGGTAGCCCCCGATGGGGCATGATATTTTTTATGTATCTAGTTAGTGTTGATCTTCGACAAATATTTAACGGATACGTTCACATCGCTCGGAGGTGTAAGTATTCTAGCTTGAAACGAATCCTGATTGCTTTTCTTGAGCGGTTTTCCGAACATTGGTACTCCTTACTAAAATTGATGGATTTTTCTCTAAAGTCTTGAAGGAACATCGAGAATCAAGCGACTTCTTCGAACAGGTGATTCTGTTCGATGAGAAAACTAGACCAAATAGATGGGCATAAAACTTGAAGAATTCTCAGGTGTCTGCATAACGTCTGATGTCTGTTGCTTGCACGTGCCTTACTTGGATTCTTTATGTGGGCTCGTGGCGGCTCCAGATGATGAAACCCGAAATGGCATTGGCCAATGTCGAAATTTATTGATCAAACTTTTTCTTTTATCGGTTCATTAGAGACAAAACTGTTATTAGTTTGAGAATACGAGTGGTGGAAAAGAGAAAAGAAGAAACTACTTCGGTTCTTTAAGTGTTCGTAATGATTTTTACGAGTTCGAAAGAAACATTGTAGGGAAAATTTATGTCTATCTTCAAACACTTAGTATTCTGTTGACAATTTTTGCATCTTATCTAGAGATAACGTCCCGGAACTAAGAATGAAACTGCAAATGAACTCAGTGCAAATTGTAAACTATTAACCTTGATATACATATCCACTTGTTGTTATCTGCATTTCACTTCTCAGGTTGACGTACTAATGCTTATTGAAATAAGATGAACGTTGGGCTCATGATAAAGTGAAAGGAATTAAACGAGAGAAATTCAAATTATTCACAACATCATTCACTGAACAAGTCAAAATTTTAATTTTCAATTTCATTATTTAATTTGGCTGTAAAAAATTTTTTTTCATACAAGTGATATATAGTTCAACATGTATTTGGAGCTTAAGCTTTCGAAAAAAGGGTCAATCTCTGTTGAGATGAGAAAACGACTTAGAACAAAATCCTTCGCGACATTTCAAGTGACATTTATTTCAATTTTAAGATTAGAAAAAAAACAGTTCATAAGAGATCGTTCAAATATTGAACAAGAAGAAATAAACTGTTTCAAGGGCTATCATCATACCTCTAAGCGAAGCGACGAGGCTTCCAATTAGAAAAATTGCTGAAACACTAAGCTTTCGTCGCCCTTCAGCACAACAGCAAGAGACCTTGTTCTAGAAAAAAAAAACTTGCTTTTACACAGAACGTTGAAGGCGGCAGACGGCAAATGGGTGTCAGCAAAATAAGGCTAAAAGAATACCGTGACACTTTTGCTCGTTTTTTTCATGGTGGTTCTATAACCTGTACTGTACAAAGTTTTTTTTTTATGGTTAAAGATGAAAAAAAACAAAAATTAGTATTTCAAATTCAAAATTTTGCTAATACTTTGCGAATATTACTAAACATATGAACTGTATTTTTTTTTATAAAAAACTCAAAAAAAAAAAAAAAACCAGTCAAGTGACACTGGCAGAGTGGCGGTAACCGTGAACGATTTTCGCGTTTTGCCTGATTTGAATAATTGTTTCTTATTGAGGTTGGGCACGCAAGGACGTCCCAATCAGTAGGAAGGCAAAACATGAAAAAAATGGCTGCGATTTTCTCTATGCGAAACCCTTTCTATCGCCGGTATGAAAATCAAAAGTGTTTTCTGTTGTGAGAAAAATGCCGGTGTGATTTTTCTTTGGCGATTTGACGCAGTATAAATCTGGATTGGGTGGGTCCGCCGACGTTAGATTGCCAATCGAAATCGGAGGTCGACGACGACGATGCGATGGGAATTATTATTGGTGGGAGGTATTCAATTATAGTTCAAAAATACCTAACCAATCGATAGAAATGGCAAAACATTTGAATTTCTGACGACATTTCCGGGGAAAAATCAATTTCATGGAACAAGAATAGTGACAACAGAAGCGATTTAACGAAAAGTTACATTTTGAGGGTGTTGAAAAAGTATGGAGCTGAGAATGATGATGCATTCTCTGAGAGCAGGATTTCCTTCCCTGTGGTAAATCGTTCGGAAGTACATCAATGTCATATGAGTAGTCATCATCATTATCTTCAGAAGATAAGCGGAAGTCCTTTAGCGGTGACACAAACAAAGGAAACTGAAGGGCGCTTTTAAAATAATTTTCTACAATAGTGAAATCAACCAATCATTAACCTATTTTGAGATTTTATTTTGAAATGAAACACAACAAGCTTAATTGAAAAAAGATCTGTACCTTTTCGATGCGATTTTTCCGTTACGGTTTAGGCTAGAAACATGAAGTTTTTTAAATGCTCTTTAAATAAGCAGTTTTAAAATTCCTTTTCCCTCTACTCCTATTACCTCCTGTTCAAGGTTGCCGAAATCACAGAAAAAACTTGTAATTATGTGCAAATTTTCATCACAGAATCTGTGTTACAGAACACAGTATTTTGGGAATGTTAACAGATTTTACATTTTTTTTTTAAATTTTGTGCGTTGCTCCAAAATTTTAAATTATGATGTCAATTTAACTTTAGGATTGTTGTTTAGATTGTAAAAATATAATAAGATTCGTAAGGGTAATTGATTTTTCTCACGTGAAATGTAAAAAAGACCAAATTTTTCATGAATTGCCAATGAAACTCAAGACTATAGCGTCATAGAAAACCATCAAAGAATTTTTGGGTAAAATCACAAAAATTCAGATTTTTTTTGACCAACACACAGTTTTTTCAGCAACCTTGCTCATGTTCCCTATTGGATCATCTGAGCAATAAAAATGTGCGATATGCCGTTTAGGGTCATCAATCAATCCGGATAACAGATTTTTTTAAATCAAACCAACAAATATTAAAACTTTATTTATACGAATTGATCTAAACTCATGTTAAAACCCTGAAAAGGCTTTATTTAACGAGCCACAGCTGGTAATTTGTATTATTTCCAAACAGTTTAAACCATGGCCGAAGAAACGATGGGAGGGGGTGGTTTTGGGTATTAAACCCCTCCAGGGGGGTCCAAAAAGGCCAAGCAAAATGTTCTTTAACAATCTCGCCTCAGAACTAAAGCAAAAACCTCGAAATCTTATCCGAGGTCAATAATTCTACTACAGTTTTTCGAAAATTTCCTCACATGGTAATAGAAATTTAGTCCCGAGTATTGAATTTCAATAAGCTTAGACTTAGTTTATCAGATTGCCGAGAATTGACCGGATTGTTTTACTTTATTTGCAAAAACAAACAAAAATTTAAATTTAGTCATTCGAATTATGTATTTTGCTTAGAAATCTTTTGAGCCTATTTTGTCAAAATTAAAATAACAATTTTTGGAAGCTTAACATATGAATTAAAATTAACTAAGGTGTTTCTTTAAAAAAACAAACAAATTTTCAAATATTTTTAATCACAATTTTAACGATTTCGATATTCGGAAAATATCTCGAATTTGCACGGCCCGGATACCAAGGTTTCCGAAACATTAGAAAAATCTGTAATTTCACAGAATTTTGAGCAAATTTTCATCACCAAAATCGGTGTCACAAAACACAGAATTTTGAAATATTCACAGATTTTACAGAATTTTTGAATTTTGAATAGGTTTCCAAAATAATAATTTTTGTGGCCAATATAAAATATAGATTTCCTACTTTGGATAAGAAAAGTATCATAATATTGAAATATTGAAGATTTGGGTAAAATCATCTTAAGTTAAAATTAATAAAGATTTTGTTGTTGCAGTGCTGCTTTTAGCATTAAAATTCGATATCTGTGATCTGTTTTCGAATTCTATTCTATTCTATTCTATATTTTTTATTTATAGAGGGTTTTAACCAACTTGAGTTTTCGAATTCTGTATCCAATTTATTATTCTTGAATTTAATTTTTTTCATTATTGACTCAAAATCCTGATTCAATTCTAGCTTTTGCATTTAAAATTTAAATTCTAGCTTTTGCAATTTAAATTTCCCATATTCGAATCTCATCATTTCGAAAAGTGAAAGAAAAATCTTTGAACTATAAACAGTTTTAAAGATTTGGATTTGATTTTTTATACAGAATCGGAACTTTCATGATGGTGAACCAGAGTTGAAACATTGTCATTATTCGCAATTATAATTTTAATTCACAAGTTGTGGTTTGAATAAATAACTGAAAAAAGAACTTAGATTGAAATCTTTAAATTAGGATTTTAAATAAGCAATATCCGGTTAAGGGTTTTGATACAAATTTCGATTTTGAGTTATTAATTTAAAGGAATTGTTATCTGGAACTCACATTTAAAAATATTTTAAAAAATATTCACAAGATTCTAATATTAACTGTTATTATAAAATGTTGGTGAAAGAACTTGTACTTTATCATCAAATAGATATTCAGCTGGAAATATATTTCATGGTTCATGGAAATAAAAAAGCTTCATACTGAAATTTTAAATTTCAATCGAGTTTTCAGGAGTAGAAAATAGATGTGAACTGAAAAGCAAAACGGTTATGTTTGTGATTAAAAAGGATTAGCTTTTTACTTGTTGGTTTAAGTAAATTCAAAAAGTTTTCTAAAAAATAAATCCTTCAAAATCTCTTGTTCATTCTCAGAAATTTCATTCAAAAATTGTCCTAAATTCTGAGAGTAGGGATTTAAAATAAATAATCAACTTTTAATCTGAAATGACTCAAACCTGAATAATTATATAGAACCTCTACCTTTTTTCATTGTTCAAGCTTAAATGTTAAAGGAAAAAAACTGTCACAAAACCAAACCTAATTGAAAACATAGAAATATTCATGTTTCGTAAATCACTTAATGAATTCGCAATTCAACATTACTATGATGCTAAATTCAGGATTTTTTCTTCAGTAGCGGATAGTTCTAAAGTAGAAATACAGACCCCGTTCAATTTTGGCAACTTTAAATTTTGGCATCATTTGTGCTAAATTGGTCGGATTTTTGTCACTTGTTTATTTTATCATTTTAATTTTCAACTATTCAAATTCGAATTTAATGTTAAAAAAATATAAGCGTTAAATTATTATAGAGAAGAATGAAGATACTTGATCCCTGGGGATACTTGATTCCTTCGCTATATCTGGAAAAAGGAATGTTTTACAAATATCAAATGTTCTAGAAAGATATCCCAAGTAGAACAAAACAACAATGCAGTAATTTTAACAAATTTAAAAAAAATTTTTTGACTTTTTGAACTTTGTTTGAAAAATTTAACAAAATGTGATTTGAAGATCTTTTTTTATCACAATGTTTTACATGAACAAATTATTATTAAAATATGTTTTTCAAATTTTCAATCGATAAAGCAAAATATGATCTTCTTAATGCCATATTTAGAAAGCAATAGTAAACACTCAATTTATTTAAAAAGATGTTTTCTAAAATGTATGTTATGGGTATAATTGATCCCTAGAGTCCAAAATGATATATTTTTCTTCTGGATGGATCGTGATCATTGCTTATCATGAAATTACTAATATTTGTCAAACAACTAAGGTTTATCCAGTAATTATCTGTTAAAAAGCGTTAAAATACGGTATTTATCTAAAAACTAGAAAGTTGCGCCTTAAACTATGCAATGACTTCAGGGTAGTAGACAAACTATAAGAATTCTCTTTGTCTGATAAAAACTTACCAGCTGTAAAATGAAAATAAAATGGCGAAAAATAGTCAACGGACCTTTAATCTTCAGATTTGAATCGATTTTTGCCTAGGGTCAAAGCACTACCAAGGATCAAGTCTCCATTCATCACAGCATCACAATTTGTTTAGTCACACGAAAATGTTTCTAGTTCATCTACGAGTTTATGTTTCGTTTTAACTTTTGGAGCATATAAACTTGGAATTACACGATGTTAGAAAATGCAAAAGACTGCAAGTTGCTAAAATTTCCCAAAAAGATATGATGAAAATAAGAAAAGAGAATCAAGTATCTCCATCTTCCCCTGTTGGTTAAATAACAGAAGTTATTAGCAGTCAAATGAATAATATTTTTTTATTGCTTTCAACTAATATTATTGAAAAAATCCAATAAATACAATGCTAAGATTTCGTTTGACATTAAATTTAATTTATTAAAAATATAAAGTGACGAAAAACCGCTCAATTTTGGCATCATTCGATTTTGACAGGATAAATATACGAGCACGTTGCCAAAATCGAACGCCAACGAAGTAAAAATCCTGAATTAAGCATCATAGAAATTTTGAATTCCGAATTCATTGGGGGACCCTCGGAACATGAATATTTCTATGTTTTAAATTTTTTCATGATTTTACATAGATATTCAATTTATTATGATTTCAAATCTTGTGACGTTTTTCGAGTTCCAAGATTTTTCTGAATTTTGGAACTCAAAATCTAAGTAGAAGGCACTGTTTAATCTTCATTCTGAAAGTATGGTTTTAAAAATAAATTTTTATACATTAAGAAGTACATTTTCACAAAAGTTTGTTATTAATTATATTTAATGTGATGAGAATTAGAGTGTCCTACCCGGGAATTCCCGAAGCCAGTGAAATGTGCTAAATTAATACAAATTTACACGATCTAAAATGAAAAAAATGATCAGATTTAGCCAGAAAAATGATAGTTCTACCACTGACCATACTGACTGGGCAATCGATTTGGTTTGTTGGATAATTTTTCCAACAGTATGCAATATCAATTCCAGAGTGTGCATCGATCGATTTGAAGAAATGCTATCCCAGTTAGAAAGTGGGGATTTTTTTTTATTATCTGACGGGTTTGCGCCGGAGGTCCTCGGATTTTCTCCAAAATTTCAAGTTTTGTTCGTTTCAGCGCCATAAAAAAACATGTATTTTTGCAGATTTCTAAGATTTTTATTTTTCAAGTGAGATAACGTTTAAGTTTTTTTGAAAAAAAAAAATACCCTCTTTTCAAATGCCCATTACTTTGTCAATTTAAACGTAGAATAAAAAATTGTACATCAAAACGCATTTAAATTTTACCAGCTATCCAAATAAAATATTAACAAAAAAATATATATTGATTCTCGGTGTAAAATAAAGAAAATATGTTAAAAACAACGTCCAATAGTACCGTCTGCACCACCAAAATTTTTGAAACATATTTTATTTTGAAGTCCTTTTAATTTCACAATTTTCATCTGAAGACACCAAAGTGGGCCAAAAACTCCTTCAAGATTTATGAAAGATACAGTGACAACAAATCTCTTTTTTAACGTCAAAAACTAACAATTTTCGAACAACTGCACACACATATAGGGACATCTTCTCCTAGCGCGTGACTGTGCGAGAATCGTTATACCCTGACGCGAGCACAAGAATACATTATGGTCCTTATTTCTTCCATAACTCTTGAAGGAGTGATTGGTTTATTATGGTGTCTTCAGGTGAAAGTTGTAAAACTAATTCGACTATTAAATGGTATTTTTTTTTTGCTGATTTTTAACTCCCGGTGCACATGCGTACGATAGGAGAAGATGTCCCTATATTTTGGTGCTGCAGACGGTTCTTTTGGACATTGTTTTTAACATATTTACTTTATTTTACACTGAGAATCGATATATAATTTTTTGTTAATGTTTTAATGCGTTTTGAAGTGCAATTTTTTATTCTACGATGAAAATTGACAAAACTACGAACATTTAAAAGAAGTAATTTTTTTTCAAAAAAACTTAAACGTTATCTAGCTAGAAAAATAAAAGTCTTAGAAATCTGAAAAAATACGTGTTTTTTATGGTGCTTGAACGAACAAAATGTGAAATTTTTGAGAAAATCCGAAGACCTCCGGCGCAAATTGTCAGATTATAAAAAAAATGCCCAAGTGCCACCCAACTAAAAAAGAAATAAGCAATTTCTACGATAAAACCAGGATAAAGAGGTGCTTTTTTCCTACAGGGCATTTTTTGTCAAATTTTGCAAGTTCGCAATACCGACACCACCTACCGTCTGAATTGCGAACCTGCGAAATTTGATAAAAAAAATTAGCCAGTCGAATTTTCGTTCTGAGTGTCATGTCAGTTGTTCTACCTTGATGGCTTAATCTTAAAAAAAAAAATTGTTAAAACTGGTTTACATTGAAATTGATGAAAAAATGTTTTTCCAACTAAAAAATTAGTGTAAAACTGAAAAACGACAAAGAATCTATAAAGCCAATAAATTCGAATAATGAAACGCTACGGAAAGAATCTGAACATTCAGAATAGTTTGTCTGTTAAAGTACTTTGTTTTGGGTCTTTGGTTTGCTGATTGAATTTTTGAGGCATGAAAAAAGTTTGAAATGTTTTGCAATACTAGGTACTACCTTCAATTTAAAAATACCATATTGATAAGAATTTGTACGCAGTAGAGGGTTAAGATCTTCATGATGAAGATCTGAATGGCCGGGAGATGGACACTCTAATGAGAATCTTATTTGTAAAATCTGCATTACATTTTGAAACTTTTAACACATTACTTAACAATGATTTCTATTGTGATTTGAAGATATGAAATTGAAACATTTGAATTTAAAATTATTGGATTCAGGATTTCTGCTTTGGTTCTGGAATTAATTTTTACCTCAATTTTGAACTTGAATTTCATTTACAATTCGACTCTCAAATCCTAATCTTTCAATTTCAGATACTGAATTGTGATTCTGTTTTAAATCTGATTCAAGGTAATGAGTTTTACTCATAAACTTTCGATGTTCTTTTATCTGTATATCTATGAAATTTAATTGATTTAATTTGTGTTTTGAATTTTGGATTCTAACTAAGTCTGGAATTTTCTCAATTATCGCGAGGAAAATATTTAGTCGGCTTACGATGTAGGTACTTCATATTTGATACAACATTTGGGAGAAGTCCGGATCTGCCTAATTCCCAGGGTTTATTGAAAATAGCCCGGATTTTGCTTGGATTTATTCACTTTATTCGCCTACATCAAACTAAAAAAAAGGAATTGTGCTGATTATTTTTTCATTTTTGCGTCCAAAACGAAATTTTCTAAGCAAGTTTTAAAACAATTATCACGATAGCTGTTTTGGAAGCCAAAACACGATCTAAAATCTACTGATTAGTTTTGAAGAAAAAATAATTTTTTAAAGTTATTTTGAATAATGGTAGTTGAGAAATTCATAGGTTTTCTTCAATTTTTCAAATCAAATGACTGAACTTCGCCAGATACTTATATGAATTAGCGCAGATTTGTCCGGCCCGGAGACTGATTTTTTTTTCATATTTCCGAAGCGCAAAGACTAAACGAGCTTATTTTGACTATTTTGGGGCGCTGATTTCGAATATTCATTTAGTTTTTTTTCTAGCAGTTCATGGCAAGGTAACTTAAGAAAATAGGTGAAAATTCATTAAATAAATTTGTGCACTTTTTTGACATAAAGTAAGACTGTTATGAATATTTTGAAAATTCAATGTTCAGCTTTCCCGAAGACTGCAAGTGATTTTGACTTCTGAGAAAAAAGTTATTGAAGTTTTATTTTGGTTATTTTTTTCCAAATCTGCAAAAATGGGGGATTTTGACGATATTTTAAATAAAAATTTGAACCATATTGTACCTTGAGTAAAATTAAGACCATAAGTCAAAGTGTTTCGCAGTTTTCAACAAAGTTGTTAAATGAGTAAAACCTTTTATATAAAATATTTAATGATTGTCTTGAACGATTTCAGAAATAAAGTTATAATATTATCCAGCGGAATTTTTGAAAATTGTAGAATTTAATATTTTAAAGAATTGAATCTTTGCAACAGGAAGATCTGCATCCTTGACTAAATGAAGGATAATAATGTCATACAAAATTTGCGTTTAGTTTAGTGCATGTAGGATTATAAGTTTATCAGTTATCAATAATCAATTATACACAAAACTAAAAATTATAACATTTCTCTACGCCATATCACGAAAACTAGAGGAGATAGATATAATCTAACAAATGTTTGAGATGTTAAAATCTCCCAAAATCAGTTATTGAAAGATAGGTACCAAAATTGCTGTCCCCGTTACTTAATCCGGCCCTGATAATAATTGGCTGACTGGTATCTAATTGAATTCAAAATAATGCAATAAAAAAAACTTGAGGCCCTGGTGTAAATTGTGTGGAAATATTCGAAAACAAAACTCCATTCCTTCAAATAGACACCGCTAAACATCTCCCACTGCTAAACATAGTATAGTGCTCACTCTCGATCGTTAATTACTTCCCAAATTCATCTTAAGCTGTTAACATTGAGAACCTTGCCATATGGGGATTCTAATCAACCGAATTTTTACGGCCCATAGTATGATGTACCGACACAATTTGCTCAAACATCTGCTTAAGTCCACACAAATAAAAATCCAGCTAAGATGACGACTACTAAATGGGACTCAGGACCGGTAAGAACAAAGTAAAACAGCTCTCAGCCAGGCCAGGTGCCTGCCTCTGCTGGAGCCTCGGAAATCGATTCGGAACTGGAAACAGATTAAAATCGACCTCTGGCACGTAACTGCCATTTCGTCTCCAAGTTCGTCGTCATTTTGGCTCAACTCCTCTGAACTTGTGGGCGGTAAAGTGGGCGGCTGGAAGAAAATGGTCAACGCGAAACTAGTTTTCACCAATCTGCTGGTTACCTGACTGCGCTCCAGGCAACGTCAGCAGTGGGAAAACAAATATGGGTAGGAATAGAAAAAAAAACCTTCCAAACTGTGATCGATGGAAGAAAGGGTCACCCCAAAATAGTTTGGGCATGGGTGGGAAGGCAGAAAATTTACGACGCAAAGTTTGCTGTTATTACAAGTTTGGCAAATAAAATTGATCCCTCCCAGAAGGGCTTGTTGTTGGGGATATTTAGCGTTGCCGATAGTTGGAGGGGCAACCTCTATGAGTGTAGTTTTGTTTCCCGCTTTTTTCCCTCTCCTTTTGGTAAAGTTGGGCCGTAAAGTGGTTTTACTACCCTGCCGTTGACCGAATTATGAAAAAGTAATCTTCTATTTGGGATGTGTCCGGTTTTTGTTTTTTCCTCTGATGATTGGATTTCGAATAATTGGATTCTAAATGATGAAAATTGTACCGGGTGTTTAACAGCTTGAAGGATGGATTTTCGGCTTGATTAAAATGGAAATGGCAGTTTATTGCTTTTGGAATAATTCTCGTTTGAACTTATTTTCGAAAAAGATAAATTTCGATAGTAAGCGCATTTAAATTGACATAGAAAAATTGAACAACTAAAAAATGCAAGTTGCATTTCTAGTCTGAAATCATGCAATTCTTCTAAAACTTGCACAGAGATCAGTTATGATTTATAGTACCAATTCAAAAATATCATCCCTGCCTTGCTAAGCCGTTTTATTCGGAATTGAATAGGGAATTTTAATCAAAAATCAATTATCATCTTAACTCCGAGATAATGCCAAAACCTCGAAAACTAATCACGGATTCAGAATTCTACTTCAGTTTGTCAAAATTTCCATGCTTGTTGATTGAAACTCGTTTCTGAACATTCAATTTATAATGAGATTAAACTCATTCCAGAGGTTCTGGTTACATATTGGCAAAATCTCAATTATATTTCTGTTTTCTTATCTCGGATTCGGTATCCCGTTTGGGATTCTTGATTTTACGTTCAAATCATCATTAGAGAATGGAAATGAAAAACTCTTTTGAAATCGTTCAAATTTGGTTTTGCATTTAATTCAAAATATGATTCATGATTTCCGAAACTCACGTGCTTTTTCTATATTAAGATAATAATTTCCCAAATATAAAAAAAATTAAATTAAATTACTCAAATCCAATTCTTTAAACTCCCAATAATAAAATATTAAATTGAAGTTATTATGCAGAATTCAAACATTATAGAGATTCAAAATGGCGATCTAGAATTAAAAACGTAGAATCAGATTCTTCTTTTTTTCATTTTAACTTAAACTCGCTAGTTGGATTAAAGTAATAATCTATGTATCTATCTAATTATTTATCTATCTATTTATCTATCTATCTATCTATCTATCTATCTATCTATCTATCTATCTATCTATCTATCTATCTATATAAAAAGCTATTTCCGTTTGTTTGTTTGTTTGTCTTCAGAAGACTCAGCCGCCTCAAGACCTAGAGAGCTGAAATTTAGCATGGACGCTCATTAGGACCCGGATTGATGATCCGGGCAATATTTCTCAACAAAAATCAAGAAAAAAAACTGGAAAAAATTTCTTTTCGTCAAAACTTATCGATGGATTTTAAATCGAATTTAAGGCTTCAGAAAAACCTTTAATGACTTTTTTAAAAAATTTGCTCAAAAAATTTCATTTTGGAGGCGTTTGTTGTTTTTTTTTTGTATGATTTGCAAAACAAAGTAATAAATCCGGGAAAATCCGGGTTTTTTTCAAAGAAATCCGGGCAATCTTACCAGACTGTTCCCAAATTTTGTACTAAATATCCGGGCGAACCCGAATAAAACTAGGCAATCTGGCAACCTTAATCATTCACAATAACACGAGAAGGTTAATAAAAAAAATCTTCCTTAACAAATTCGTGCCCATCACTCCTCACAGATTTGGTCCAGTTAATTCTATGAAAAACCGTTTTCGGCTGCCAATTGAGTAACCAAATTTACGACCCTCGTTCACGAAAATGTTTGCCAATAAATTATTCCGATATCGATTTTCAACAACTGCTACATCGTTTGTTTCCACGATAGGACTCACAAACAGAGCCATCGACGAAAACAACATCAGAAACAACAACAGAAAAAATAGACCGGCCCCTCTCTCTGCGAGTCGGCTAGAAAAGGTCCATAAAAATAAATAATTAAGCTACAACACTTTCTCAGTCATCTTCGGCAATTGGGTGGCTGTGTGGCGAGTGCGAAAAAAGGCACCACTGGAAAAAACCCCAACAACCAGTAAAGAATTACTGCTCGAAGACTTCATCATGCACATATTTTCCGGGACGTGATTTATGATCCCTGGGGTAGCTTCCAGCCGGCCGAGACGCCAATTTATATGGATGGGGTTTTTGGCCTCCTCCCGGAAGGTACTGAACTGTTCTGACATGAACAAGCCGTTGCCAAGTCTGGATTCTGCAGGCTTTGTTTGGCATTTTTCCAGCTTCCGGGTGATGGGCCTTCCTCAGTCGGTCGGAAGGCTTGAACGAATTTACCTAACCAGTTCTTCCTTAAATTGGCAGCAGCTTAAAATACATTTGAATGTTTTTTTTTTTTTTTGATTTTTTAAACAATATTATTCAAGAAATTTTCAAATAAGTTTTTACATCAAATACATTGTATACAACTTTCTCAGCTATCATCCTATAGAGTTAATTTCGAATAGCGTTGGTCCTCGTGAGCAACTTTCGCGCTTCAAGTGATGGTAGCAGTAATGATCGAAGTCAGATCACGTACTTCAGTAAGATCATTTTTAAATCTTTGTTGTCACACCCAGATTTATATAGAAAACCTTAGTTTCAAGAATTTGAAAAATTGCACAAGAGCTGCCATATTTTTCTCGAGTTTATGGAGTATTCTACTAAAACCCAACCAAAATTTTGTTTTGGTTATTGGTGTAGTCCTTGATGAGTCAGGTCATCCCTACCCTGAGGATGAACGTCAAACGCAGATACGCCATTAAAGAGTCTTTTATTTATCTACTAAATCATCAACAGGTTATGGGCCCAGATAAGTCTGGATTTCAGAAAAACGAGATAGTGAGAGGAGTGCTCTCAAGTACATTTAACTTGCGGTTAGCAAGTGGAGCAGCCAGCAGCCAGAGGACCACCCGGAAGAGGGTCACTAGCCAGAGGGACCAGCCAGCGTCGAGACGAGCCAACCTAGAGAGACCAGCCAGGGCAGAGGCCTGGTCGCCAAAAGTATTCGACCAGCCAGGATGTACTGCCAGAGTCCGGGGAGGTTCAAGGATTGAAAGGGTTACTCTCGATGCCGTCACGAACCACGTTACGGTTAGCAAGAAGGAACTCACGTCCGACGACCGGGAGGAGTCTTAGGATCCGCAACTGGGCTGCGCAGAAGTAGACAGGTCCAGCTGGAGCATCACCCTGGAATAACTGGGTGGTGCTGATTGCCGAGAGGGTTACTCTTGTGCTTCGTTTATGCGCTGTGGTCAGCATGTATGGGCTGTTGCAAACACAGCGCAGAGGCCACGAGATGCTTCAGGTCAGCCAGAAGGTGCTCCTGGAGTTCAAGGCTGGGGAGTCGGGTTTCGAGATGGTTACTCTCGAAGCCATCACGTGCCACGATGTGGTCAGCATCTGTTTATTTCCGATGGTCGGGAGGATAAATCTAGGGATCTGAAAACAGGATTGGTCAGGTTTGAATGCTTCAGATGGAGGATTAGCCCGAATCGGAAATTGAAAGGAGCTGTTCGAGAGGGTTACTCTCGTGATGTGGAGCTATGCTATAGCCAGTACAAGAGTTAGAACTTTCTCTTTCGAGAAGATCAAAAAAATATATTTTTCAGAGCTATGCTCTGCTCTATTCGTATCCTCACTTAAGACTAAATTACATTTGTGCCTTATGCTAACTTGTTAGTTCTGGTTAGTATAGCACGACTGTGGGAACAATCCAAGTGTTTATCTTTGGTACGGTTCCCGTGATCCGAAGGATGATCTCACTGGGTGGTCTCGTTCATCTTAAGTCATCTGGCTACGCGACGAATGTTGACATCAGCATCGGCTACAATGTTGCTAATATGCAGACGTCGCGAATAAGCGAAAGTGTTTATGTTTCTTTAATTGATATTAATCCGATTGCGTTCCAAACTAATTGATTCTGGCTGCGTTGCTAACTCAAGTGAGCTTATCCAAGCCTACAGTTTGATTTTTCTGTGGCTTAGGAGGAGATTTTTTCGGCGACGTGACGTTTAGTTGCCAGCAACTTTAGCAACACAGGGTCAGATCGGACGTTTGTTGCTGAACTTTGCTTTCCGGCTTTTTGTAGCGTTCAAAGAGTAGGGGTCGAGAAGATCATTCTCGTGTTTTGTAGCTTAGCTGCGGTTAGTATGCGCAAACATGTCTTCGATAGATGGAAGCTGCTTCGGAGGAGACTAGTCGCTAGCAAATTCATCCACCTTTTGAATTCTGAGGCATTTTGGATGATTGTTGTCGATCGACGTCTGACTAGTTCTCGGAGCCTTGTTAGCAACAAGAGTATTCCATTCTGGGGATAACAGAACGCAACATGCAAGATATGCTGTGCGTCGCATGCTGAGGTTATCAGCCACCAGAATAAACGAAGATTCGTCATCGATTCTGGTGACAGTCAGCATACGTTGACGACGATGACGACGATGATTCCGTCAATATCGAACCGGTTTGTTGTGGGAGCTAAATCGAGACGATGTTGTGCCAAGACAGATGGGCATCGAAAAGTTTGTTGAGAATCCATCAGAAGAATACACATTTGAGCGGTTAGCCGATGTGTACGAGCAAAAATAACAAACCACACATGAGCAGAAAGCCGATGTACGTTAACTCTGTAACAGATTCGCGCAGTAAGCCATCATCAACAACAACAGGGCACACATCAGAGCGGTTAGCCGATGTGCCTGCTGATTTCGACCATGATGTGGCTGTGAGAAACAGTATGATTGAAAACGATCAGGGCGAAAGAAGAACGGAATTCCAAGGCGGTGATCATCAGCACTACGTGGCTAACGTAGTTGCTGCTGATGATGGAGAGCAACCTCGAATCATAAACAAGCTCAAGCGCCAAGAAGACTTGGATTGTTGGAACACCGTTATCGCCAAATGGATGGCAGTCCTGAAGAAGTAGGCGGCATGGAGAGCGATTGACTTGCCCTAGGTCACAGGTTTTGTGACATGAATGTTCGCTGGACGAAGCTAAACGTTGGTGTGGTTATCACCGAACAGCCGTTCATTTTATTTTATTTACATAGTATTCCGTCTCTCGACCTAACTTGACGAACATAATTCCTAAAATTCACTCGGTCCATGGCAACCGTTCTCCAATTTCTCGGGCACCCCACGTTCGCCAGATCACGCTCCACTTGGTCTAACCACCTCGCCCGATGCGCCCTCGCTCGTCTTGTTCCTACCGGATTCGTAGCGAAAATCTGTTTTGCAGGACAGTCATCCGGCGTTCTCGCAACATGTCCCGCCCAGCGTATCCGGCCAGCTTTCACCACCTTCTGAATACTGGATTCGCCGTAGAGTCGCGCGAGCTCGTAGTTCACCTTCGCCTCCACACTCCGTTCTCCTAAACGCCGCCAAAGATGGTTCTTAACACTCGTCGCTCGAATACTCCGAGTGTACGCAGGTCCTCCTCGAGCAATATCCATGTCTCGTGCCCGTAGAGAACAACCGGTCTAATGAGCGTCATATACAGGTTACACTTCGTGCGAGGGCTAAGTCTTCTCGACCGCAGTTGCTTGTGGAGTCCATAGTACGACTTCCGCTGATAATTCGCCGCCGGATCTCATGGCTGGTGTCATTTTCTGCGGTCACCAGTGAGCCGAGATAGACAAAGTCTTCGACTATCTCCAGTTCGTCGCCGACGATCGTGACCTTGTTATTACTGGACAAGTGGGTTCGGTCGGTCTCGGATCCGCAGGCCAGCATGTACTTCGTCTTGGACGTATAAATCATCAACCCAATCCTTCCTGCTTCGCGTTTCAGTTTGCGGTAGATCTCCTCCACCGCCGCAGATGATCTGCCGACTATATCAATGTCATCGGCAAAGCAGATAAGTTGACTGGATCTGTTGAAAATCGTGCCCCGCATTTCGCCCACCGCTCGTCGAATAACACCTTCTAGCGCCACGTTGAACATCATGCAGGATAGATGCAGGATAAACCTTGTCGAAGCCCCCTGCGCGATTCGAATGAACTCGACAATTCACCTGAAATCCGCACACAGCACTGCGTTCAATCCATCGTCGCCTTGATTAGTGCCGTCGGTGTAAATGTGGGACAATTCTTGATATTTTTCATCCACCAGTTGACGGAAGTAACAAAATTCTGGAACCAACGCAGCCCGAAGTGGTACTGGTACTGGATAATAAGTTAATTCTTCTGGATCGACGCCTACCGTTAGCGATTTCGGAAGAAGGTCGTTTAGTAGGTACATGCTGCTGTTGATTAAGCAAGCGTATGATAGCAATAGTTTTCGATAACGGTTGATGACGGTTGATGACGGTTGACGACACGTTGAGAGTGGATGATCCTCGAGACCAGCGGCGATGGCTCACAATGCAAAATATATTTTTTTTCATGTAGGTTATAATATTGAAAGTGCGATACTGGAGAGGGTGGTCAAATATGTTGATCGATGTAAGATGACTGCTGTTGATGACGATGGTCGAATATTCCTCCAGGCAGCGATGATGTCTCTCGGCTTCAGCTGGACATGGTGATGGCACATGATGACGTTGATTGTAGATGATGATTTACAGCGATGTTGATTGACTTTTAGGAAGGACTAGGAGACACGGGATAGCATAGGATCGGAGTCAAAGGGAAAAATGAAAGGAAAAATGAGATTGCAAGGAAAGGTTTTTTTTATTGTTTTTAAGTTTATTGACTTTTAGGAGGGGTGTGGATTCAAAGGATTGTAAGGATGGGAGTCAAAGGAATGCGGGAAGGAAGAGAATAACTAATTTGGATAGGGTTTTTTGCAGACGACGAGAAGATGATCTTTGCTTGCGATGGGAATCATTTGAGCTTGGTGCGTTAGTTTAATATGAATAATTCCTTCTCTGGAGTTCACTTTCTCGATGAGGCCTAATTTTTTAATTTTAATGCTTCCATTCGAATGCCTCTTGCGTGTGGAGTAAGATGTTGGTTGACATAGATACGATTGTCTGAATCGAAACCTATGTTGCGTAGCGACAGAGACAGAGACAGAGATTTCAGTTTCAGGGACAGATCAATGTTAGGTGTAGGGTCGTTCCAAAAATTGATTTTCAGCCCATCTTTTGAGCAGATGGGTGGAAGGGTAATTCCCGTAAGATCCACTTATTGTGAGATGGTTTTAAGACCAACGGGGAGTCTGGGGGGCATTGGTAGGAGAGAGAATGGATAGCTTTGGAGGAAAGGTGTTTAGCGACAAGAAATTTGAAAGAAAGTTGCCCACTTTCGGCCATTAGAGAGTCGATAGGACTAAAAAACAAATGCGGCACAAATTGTCCGTATATAGTTATTATTAAGGGGTTCCAGCCTTTTGATAACTTCGTCCATTGCCATGCTGGTAAACCCGAGGCCGTAGAGGAGAAATCGAATGAGGGAGTCTCGATGGGCAAAACTAATCTTGTTGGTGAGAATTCGGAGAATATTGAGTTTGTTAATGGGGTTTTTTCCTCGTTTGATTCATGTGACACTTAAAGTTTAGACGATCTTTAACCCATAAGATCCGGGTAGAGTGCACCAATGGGATGATTTGGTTTAGCATTGTTATCGGAGGATTTTTTATGAGTTTTCTTCTATTTGGGCCAAAGTGAAAAAGGGATGACTTGAAGGGAGAAATCGAAAACCTGCCGGTCGGGGCCCATTCGGCAACAGATTGTAGATTTTGCTTCGGTTTAGGTATAGGTATAACTAATCCAGTCTTCCATCTGTCGGGGAGTTTACCTTCTGACTAAATCTGATTCATTTTTTACCAAGAAAAGATAGGTTTTTTAACAAAGGGTATCCTATTTTGTCTGGGACGGCGGATAGGCCCTTTTCTTTTCTTAGAGATGACTCCAGTTCGTCGAGGGTAAAAGGGCTATTGTAGTCGAAGTTTTTATGACTAGGTGTGGAGAGGAAGTCGGGTAAGGGAATATTGGGTGAGGTTGAGACTGAGGAAAAGAGGTCGCAAAAGGAATTGGCCAGGGTAGAAGGATCATTTGTGCACTTGTTGTTTTGGAGAATATGGTAGGAGTTTTTACGGAAGTCCCCGCTGAGGATTTTGATTTTGGCCTGAAGTACATTGGAGGGGGTATTTGGGTGTACTTCTTCGGTAAGCTGCTGTCTGCTTGCAATTTTGGAGTCCTTAACAGCTCGTTTCGAAAAGGACCGAGCGATTTTGTACTCTGCAAGAGCATTTTCTTTTCGAGGGTCGGCGAAGTCTTTTTCGCCGTAATTATCAAACCTCAGGAGTCCACCAGGGGACGACGGATTTCCCGGGCGTACCACTTGTGCGGGGGATGTGTTTTTTGGCGTATTTTAATAACATGGTGGAAAAAGTGGCAATACAAGTAGGGTTATGTGTGGATATGAAACTTTCAACATCAAGTTGATATCCGAGCAAATCGGCATTATCGTACTTCTATCCACTCCTGGCGGTTATTTGCGGAGTAGGATGTTGGATCTTGATTAATATGGGAAAATGGTCACTACCGTAACAGTCATTGAGGACATTCCAACAAAACTTTGGCCCAAGCTCCCATGAGACCTTCGTGAAGTCCAGGGTGAATATGTTATTTATGGAAGGGTCTAGCCGGGTGGGTTGAGAGTTGTTCAGGATGGTTAGGTTGTGGGCTGTGGCAGGGTTTTCCAGATAAGATCCCTTTCTGGATGTGTGAGAGCTGCCCCAAGACAGAGAGTGGGCATTTGGGTCAGGCAGATAATAAATGGTTTTTGGGAATAAGTCGTCGATCTTTTCGGTGAAATCTGAGTAGGATGTTTGAGGTGGGATGTAAAGAGAGACAGCACTGACATCAGTAATGTTGTACGGGTAGTGTAGCTTGGCACAAACAACATTCAATGTGGAGTTGATATTGATCAGATCGTAGGGGATTCTATTTTTAATTGCGAGGTCAGCGTCTTGTCTGAAGCTTGTGGTGAAGTGCAATTGATAACCCTTGAAGAGATTTTGCGGCACTGAGAAGTTACAGAGAATGTCCTGAATAGACAAAACTGACGGGGAGAATTTCTTCATAAGTAATTGGATGTTCGGGAGCCTGCACGTTAATCTTCGTGTGTTCCATTTAACGGCAAAGTTCAATGATTTCTTGGGGGCAGGAGATTTTCCGGACTCTTACTAGTGGATGTTATGTTGCAGTTGTTTGTAAAAATTTGGGAAATAGAGTTGAGAGTTAAGTGAGTCATTATTATGATTAAAGGGTTTGATTTCCGAAGGTCAGAATTTCACAAAATTTAAATTAAGATGACTTACCAGTTGTGTTGAGTGGGCTATTGGGGTTACCTTGTATGGCTGGCTTTGTTGTTGTTACCTGGTTAGGGGGAGCATTCGATGGAATTATTTTGGCGGCTTAATTTTGGGTTGGACGTGTTGCTTGGAGTACGGATGATTGCCATCTGACGATCGGAGTCGCAGCTGGAGTCGTCGGAGTCTTCTTGAGTGGTTGTGGAGTCGCCCACAACAGTAGATTCGTTGAGGTTCTCCTTATGTTTGTTCAGTTGTTACAAAAATTAAGAAACTTTAGCTTCAAGTTGACGGATCCTCTCGTCTTTGGCGGCCTCGCCTTGTGAAATTCCCAATACGAACTTAAGGCGGACAATGGCTTATTCCTCCTTAAAGCTGGGACAGTACCGGTTTATGAATGAATGGGTTCCTTGGCAGTTGATACAGTGTGGATGGTTGGGACAATCCTTGTAAACTTTGGAGTCACCGCAGTCGATGCAGATAGGGGAATTTTTGCAACGCTGCTTCGAGTGGCCATATGTGGTCTTAACGGTGAGTACCATCGAATTGGTCGGAACCGTTTTGTCGCCAGACTTTCTTAGAAAACGATATATGTACTTTTGTTACGTCCCGATCTACAAGGAAACTTTGCAGATCGTCGCGCAGTCGCTTAGTCCCGCAGCATCTTCACATGACACCAAGCACTGGCAAAGGTTAAGGGTCGGGTGATGGTCGATGGTGATCGGAGTGCCGTGTATCAGTCGATCCAGTTTGAGCAACTTAACTTGACTAGCCTTGAGTAGGGTTCTTGACTTTAAGGAGATAACTCTCCCCTCGGTCAGTTGGATTCCCTCCGTCCATTTTACCTACGTATTTTTCGACAGATGTCGATATGATGAAGGAGTGTTTGGGAAGTTTTTGGTGGCTGGATGGTTTCATTTGCAGGAATTGGATATTGCCAAACTCTCCAAACCGGTCCATCCATAAGGGAACAGTTCTCATATTTCGATTTCACCATATCAGTAAGGTGCTACACTTTACACACTAGCGATTGCTAGTACCATCAGCGATCGTCAATACGCGAATTGCCCAATCGAGGGTTTCAACAGAAGGCAACCAACATTTCTTGATTTCTTTAAAATTACACCATAGAGTTTTGGAATAAGTTCACCTTCACCTGGTGAAAGCATTACTTAACATACTTAGAGCACAGACAAACAGACATGACACTCCGAAGAAAAATTATCATTTTTTCGCAAAACTCCTTATATTGCCATCTGGTGTCGGAATTGCCTATAATGGCAAAACTCAGCCATGAACCGGTTAGGAACATTTCAAATCATCATGATACCCAAGCAATCATGGTGATTTGCAGACTGGTCTAAATTATTGTTGAAAACATAAGTTCAATTCAGAAAGTGCTTCTACATACAAAAAACCTTATGATGCTCGAAAAAATGCTGGGAAGTGCTGGGAGCCGTTAATAAGATATCGACGAAAATGCGATTCTCTAGATAACACCAAACTCATAATCTTTTATGCATATCTGATTTAATTAAATGTTAGGTACCTACTTCTGTTAAAAATTTACTGAATGACAGCAAATTTGAAAAAAAAGTTCACCCAGGCTCACAATTAATGAATTAAAAAAAAATTAAATAAATTTTAAATGGATTAAAATTTTTTGATTGACAGAATATTTTTAATCTTGTTAATTGAATTTTATCTTAATTTGAAATTTTTTATCAAATCCTATTGAAAAGATCCAGTATCTCCTTGTTGAAAGTACTTGAAATTCGGACTCTAAGGAATAATTTCGTAATTCTTCAATTTCTTTTTACAAAATTTTACCTCAAATGAACACTTGAATTCGATGTGAAAAAGATTCAGAAAGCTGTGAACATAATTCAGCAAATTCAAAAAACAATTTATTTTATCTATAAAACTCCATTCCGGTAGAAATGGCTGGCTGCCGCAGTAGTGTCCCAAAGTCAAGGAAAACTGTCAGGCAGCAAACAATGTTGTATTCACCAATGAATAGAGAAGCATCGTATGAAGGGAAAGACGAAGTGTTTCACCCTCCGCTCCCCTAAGCCATTCATGAATACCGAATGAGACTTTACAGCACACTGACTGACTGGCTGGCTGGCTGTTACTGCTGCCGCTGGCTGCCCAGAAAAGCGGGATAATAATCAGCTCGCTTTCAGCTTTGTTCTGGCGGTTTTTCAATCTGTGCCCCGTTCGCTTTAGGAATTTTGTGTCCCTGTGTATGTATAGCGCTGTGCCCTCGAGATACATATTCAATCCCTCCAACCCGGATCCGGAGATTTTTCCGAGCACCCACTCACCCACTCACATATCTCACATCTCTGAAAGAACGCAAACGATTTCCACTTTGATTCTGCGATTTCTCTGGGTAGCTGCCTGATGGTGGCTCCATAGAGCGAGCGTTTAGAATGTTTCCCGGGTGCGGAAACCAAGATAAGCTAAGCAGCCAGCCAGCCCGTGAACAAGCTCTGTATCGATGTGTTTTTTGAAGGAGTTGCAGCTTTTTCATCTTCAAACATGACCTCGATTTTGATTATCAAGCTAGAGCGTTAAGAATTTGCACAACTTTTCTTTCAGAGCGCTAAAATGTCAAATGTTCAAAATGGAAAATGGCTGATGGCAACAATGGTGGTTGCAAAATTTCCTAACACTGTACAATAGAAACTTTTCAAAAGGATAGAATTCTTAAGGTCTTCAATGAGATTATAAAGTGATATTTTCTACGCCGAGTGCAATCTGCCTTTTACAATATCATTTGTCCCAATATTCAAAAAAGAGTATAGAATTAAACGTGTTTATCCCATATCTTCATGCTTTTGCAATTGTAACAATTTAGGTTTGCTTGAGGGGAGATTCCAGAGCACAGGAAGTTGTAAAATTTGCGTGCCATTTATGGGACGAGCTATTTCCTGTGGAATTTCCGGCTTCAGTCATGTTATTTTCCCCAACTAGGAAGGATGCTACCTTTTTTCGTTATTAAGGTATTCTAAGACTATTTTTCGTTGAGAAAATTAAAATTTGTAGATATACCTACTACAAATTTTAATTTTCTCAACTAAAGTTGTTCTCAACCTCTGGTCCACATTGAATACTGGTTACCATTATACATTCTAAAACGTTTGCGGATACCAGCATCGAAAGTTTCAAAACATTTTGCTACATTGTTGAACCAGCAGCATTTGTGCTGCTTTTCCGGAAGATAATCACCATAATTGGTAACCATTATTAGGTGCCTGTCTACGACTGACACTTTCTCTGCACCATCAGATACACCAACTATGTATAGTTAACAACAGAGAAAGAAAAAAAAAAGGATCGCAAAAACAAACAGTCCCACATTTAGAATGTTGCCAAACCAAACGTCCCCAACAAGTCCGGGACAGTGGCCGGATAATCATCTGTCTTCCCTTCTCCGGACCTTTTGTTTGAAAGGGCGCTTTCAACCAACCGTGATTTACAATCATTGCCAGAAGAAATCGAACGAATGAAGAAAATTAATCTCCCTACAATCGGCTACTTAGTGAACGGCTATGGACTGTATAAGGGTACGATTCTTATAAAACTTTGAAATTTTTGTTGTACAACAGAAAAGGTTTACGTAGAGAGTGTTTTTTTTTAACAAAGTATTAAGAATTTTTATTCTTACGCTCCTTTTTTTTAAAACCAAAATTAAGTTGTTTTGGTTGAAAACAGCACTTCAGTGGCAGCCTTCAACTTTGAGTTAGTGGAAAATTTTGACACTCCCGGGCAAAATATACATAGGAAACTTCCGGATGCTTCCGGAAGTTTCAGGACATTCCAAGCTGTTCACCATATAATGACAATGGCGGACACAATTTTACGCTGATAGTGGTGGGCATTCCATAATGGGGTTTGGTCGGTCTCGGATCCGTTGGCCAGCATTTTTTTCGTCTTGGACGTATTAATCATTAACTCTATCCTTCCAGCTTCGCAGTTCAGTTTGAGGTAGATCTTTTTCATCACCAAAGATGCTGATTATATCGATGTCGTCGGCAAAACAGATAAGTTTTGTTTATTGTTTATTGTTTAAAACATCAACGGATCACATGTAAATCCTAATGATTACACTACAGGGTACGGCAATTGAACTACTACAAAGGAGTGATTATTACGAAGTATACAAAACCGAGTTAGATGACACCTTGTGACCTTGTTAACATTATGTCTAAGATATCAGAGGATATTTTTGTTAATTTTGTAATCAAGTGTTTTTTTTGTAAAAATAGTCCTCGAACCATAACGCAGTGCTTTGATTGCCAAGTTCCAGGCTGTGAAACGGTAGAAAGACATATTTTGCGAGTTGTCCAATGAGTGTATGTATTTTTTTTTATTTTGGCTCGCACTTGGAAGATACCTGAAGATCAAAAGTACCCAAGTATAGTATGGTAGGGATCGTCAAGCTACAGTGGCGACACCTACCATGGTGAAGATCATCAAGATGCACCCTGAGAGAATTTCTTGACGTAGTAACACTAAATTATCGATAGATTTTAATACACCGGATCAAAATCGCCGTTGGATATTCAAAGATAATCTTTAGGTCCAGCCTTACAAGATCCTAAGATTTCAAGACCTCTCGTTTGAACAGAAGCAAGAGCGAGTAGAAAGGGCGAAAGCGCAGCTTACGCGGTCCGTGCATGAAAAATTTGGAGAATATCGTGTTTTCTACCGATGAATGCATCGCCGTTCAGCGGTTCGTGAAAAATCAGAACTACAAATTTTG
>NW_026598586.1:0-25000 GCF_029784155.1 Uranotaenia lowii | reverse complement strand
ACGTAGCAACTACATGAAAAACAACAGATTTTTGATCCAAATGATATTCACGTAGATGCTACGGAATAAATATGTATATTATGAATATTTACTGAAATTTACGTGGTTTTTTGTGAATTCGACATTATGTGATAAAGAAAGATTCGTGAAATTCGTTCAGTTTTGATATGTAATTTGGGCGAATTTGCCCTTTTGAATTAGTTTTTTTTAATTGAATAAAAAAAAAATTATTCAAGATAGTTTATTCAAAATTTTAATTTTTGCAAAAACAAACCGAATTTTGCACCAACACATAATCACAAGAAAAAAATGTGCAACAATCCGCATTCCGGACCTGGCTCGATTGGGTCACCCTATAGAAATATAAAAAAGTTTGAAAATAAAAATAATTTTTTTTAATTAAATAAGTTACTTTTCCCAGATCAGTCGAGAATTCATTTTCTTATAGTCCCTTGAAAGCACTCGATTTTTTTTTAATCGTCAGGATGTCCGGAAACCCACCTACCGCAAATGATTGTTCCGTGACCTAAAAATATTAAAAAAATGTCTAGCTCTGTCCAAATCAACGGTAAATCTATTCGGCCATGAATCCCGAATATTCTGACAACTCACCTTCCAAATATTCCGGAGAAAACTGTTAGAAACCACAGCTTTCAGTGTAATCCTAGCGAAAACTAAACACAACTTGCTCAAACGTTTTTCCCAGAACAAACAAAGTCAGCTAATTAATCTTTTCTTATAAGGATTTGAATAATAAAAAAATACTCGAAATCGACTTTCACTTGAATTTTACGTCGAACTCATATGGCAATTATGTGGAAGTAAAGGGGGGCTCTTGAAACACTGTGGTTACTTCAAGATTCACGTAATTCAAATTTAAGTTCAGGTGAAAATCCCGTAAAAATAACTTTTTAAATTATTTTGCATGTGTACTGGATTTAAAATCAAAGCTTGCTGGGCATGAAAAATTAGTAAGTGGAAGTTTTGGCGTTTTTTTTTGTTCCTTCTTCTGTTCAAACCACGTGGTATCGGTACGAGGTTTTAATAGAATTGAAGAGATATGTGGTTTGGTTTTCAAAGTAATCGGTACATGCCGTTTGTTGGGGGGGGGGGGGGGGGGGGGGGGTTTGGGTTTTTTTTTATTATACAAAAATATGCTGCGTTTAAAGTATGGATGCCATGATTTATTTTCATAATGAATTGACTTCATCAGCAGAATAATTAATTGGACCTATTTTTATAAATTCCGACTTTAAGAAACCAATCATTTATTTTATGAATTTCTCATGAAGAAGAAACATACACTGAGGTTTTTTTTTACGCGGTTTTTTTTTACACGGTTTTTTTTTACGCGACTTTTTTTACGCGGATTTTCGAATTAACGCGGTTTTTTTTTACGCGGATTTTCGAATTAACGCGGTTTTTTTTTACGCGGATTTTCGAATTAACGCGGTTTTTGAGAGAAAATATTCTAAGACTTTTTCAAAGGAAAACACTTAGAATATTTTTGTAGTTGGGAAAATCTTAGCTCTGAGACTAAGAACGTGATACATGATATCTGAGTCCTGAGACCTGAGACTTGAGACCTGAGACCAAAGACCTGAGACATGAGACATGAGACATGAGACCTAAGACATGAGACCTGAGACAAAAGACATGAGACATGAGACCTGAGATATGAGACCTGAGACATGAGACATGAGACCAAAGACCTGAGACATGAGACATGAGACATGAGACCTAAGACATGAGACCTGAGACAAAAGACATGAGACATGAGACCTGAGATATGAGACCTGAGACTTGAGACCTGAGACCAAAGACCTGAGACATGAGACATGAGACATGAGACCTAAGACATGAGACCTGAGACAAAAGACATGAGACATGAGACCTGAGATATGAGACATGAGACCAGAGACATGAAACATGAGACCTGAGACATGAGACCTGAGACATGAGACATGAGACATGAGACCTGAGACATGAGACATGAGACCTGGGATATGAGACCTAAGACATGAGACATGAGACATGGAACATGAGACCTGAGACATGAGACATCAGACGATCTAATTGATTTTGTTTTTTATCTTAAAAATAAACTATCATTGTACGCAAATTTTTAAATAATCATGGTTCTTTCGCATTTTTTTAGTAATGTGCTTTTTTGCTCGAATTTTTTAATTAAAATGGTTTTTTTTACGTGGATTTTAGAAATTCGGGGTTTTTTACGCGTATTTTCGAATTAACGAGGTTTTTTTTACGCGGATTTTCGAATTAACGCGGTTTTTTTTACGCGGATTTTCGAATTAACGCGGTTTTTTTTTACGCGGATTTTCGAATTAACGCGTTTTTTTTTACGCGGGTTTTTTTTTACGCGGGACGAAATACCGCGTAAAAAAAACCTGAGTGTAATTAAATTCAGATCTATGAGTTGAAGGCCGCGATTTCAACGCTTTGATAGCCGTCGGGGAATTGAAATGGGGGATTACACAATTTAACGTGCATTATCTGGAAAAACTTAAAACCAAATCGAAGACATGAAGCTTTTCAGTAATTAAATCTGAGGTTTTAAGTTTAATACAATTTAATTTTGATGGTAAATTTATAACTTTTGAGTGGTTTTTGGTCATCATTATTTTCAACTCTTGTCTTGCATCCAAACGTTTAGTACTGCAAATTCAAACAAATGAAATCGAAGAATTTTTAAATTGATTATTCCTCACAACAGTTAATGGGATAATTGTGTCCAAGAATGGAAAAAATTAAATAAAACTCAAATAAAAGCTTCCTCATAACATTTTATAATGAGCGATTCCGGTTCGAGATGATTTGTTTTCGATAACGTCAAAATACTATTAGTGGACCATTCAACATTTAAGCAAAAACTGATCATAAAATAGCGAAAAATTAAAAACCGTTAAAAAGAGCACTTTTAATTGAAGGAAAGCAAAATAAGTCTTTAACAAAGTTCGGAAGTCTTTTTAAGAAACTTCTAAGTAAATAAAACTTGAATATATCTATCATTGAGCGGGGAGTTCATCTATCTTGATAAGTGGGATAAACTCCAAAAGAGATTCACATTAGATGGGGGATGGGAAAGATAAAAAATATAGATTCATCATTTGAAGATAAAAAAAAAGCCAAACCGATTCAAACTTCTTAAATTTGGGGTTTAAATTTTTATTTTATTAAATTATTTTAATTTTTTTTTCATTCAAAGCTCATAACTTAAACTTTTTTTAAAGACTTACAGAACTTACAAAGCTTACATGGCCAAACATGGGTCTAATTTCTTACATTGATGTTTACAAAGCTTTAAAAAAATTGAAAAGTCAAACAACTCATTTTGATTTATATTTCATATGAACCCTAGCAAGGCTGGATAAAATTAGCTTATGATTGTTATACGTCAGGTCTGCTGAAAACTTCGTGTTGAAGAGTGTGAATAAATCAAATGCATCGATTTGTAATGAGAAACAAAATTTAGAAAAATATCAGCAAAACGAAATATTAAGTGTTACCCTGAACAAATCAATATCTTTTGTAGATCAAACTTCCGAAAATCAAAAAGTTTTTCGTTATATTGCGTACTAAAAGCAACGTACTAATAAGCCCTTTAATTATGTACCGAAGTGTGCATCGTGATTCCTAATTTCTTCCTAGCGCCGTTGCACCTTCATTTTGATTAAACCTTCCCACAGTATAAATGTATTCATCGTGAGAGTGATTTTGCAGTAACTTTGTAAACGTTACTCTGTTATTATCACCTGCCGTCGTCGTTGCATCGTAGCCCTCCTTGGTGCGTGCTGGTGGCTCTTCTAATGTTCGCTTAATTTGAGTCTTTTATGGGTTTATACGAATTCGTCTGGAACTTTGCCTTCGGCAAAGTTCCATTTTTATTGACGTTTTAAAATTTTAGAGTGTACACCGCTACGAAACGTCAAATCGATGGACAACCGTAATACCGCAGCATTGTCAATCTTTTTGATTCACAATTCGACTCTATGTGGATCACAACAACAATGGATTTGAAATTCTCTTATCTATTCGCTGATATCAATCGTTTTGTGCGATGTCGCCGTCGAAGCATTTTACGATGACGACGACGACGATTGAGCGTTTAGTCACTTCGTATGCGTCGACTATCTGTTATGATGTTTTTTATGTGATTCCATTTTTTTTTGTTCGTTGCAAGAACAATGCAAAAGGGAACTTAACTTCTCGTATGAGCTTTTAGTACCGGTTCGCGACTCGTGGTGACCGCGCTTCGCTGTTCGCGTAATTTGTGTTTTGTTTGATTGAGTTAGTTTCATTTTTTGTTTGCAGTGTTCTACGTTACGTTCTTATCAGTTCTGAAGTGAATAGCAAAAAGGAAAGAATGGAGCAATCGATTGGTGGGAAGAAAAGTAAATATTCGAACCAGTCACCTAGTATAGTTGTATGAATCATAACTAAATCGCATCTTGCCGATTGAAACGCATTAAATAGTATAAATTGAATCGATGTCGAAGTGCAACTATCGATCGGCCAGGACGATACATTTGAACTCCAACTTCATAGTGCACGTTTGTTGTCGAGCATAATCGAATCCAGTTGATAATGGGATGTCAACATTGTGTTTTCAATATTGATTATTGATAAACCCTATCAGAAGGGTCATCTCAAACGAAAAATACGCAACTGAATCACGTATCTGCATTCAACTTACACATTTAGGCCTGTTCTGATTGAGATCAGTCATTTAATCGGTGGAAATCTAAGAGTGAATAATATGTTAAAAAATACGATTATACAAATTAGAAGCTAAACCTTTTGATGGTTTTTATAATTATCATTTCCGTTCAAGTTTTGAATTTGAGAATTTAAAAAAAAACATTTTAAAAAAAAATTCTTTTGATATGTTGGATAAACATTTCAACACGTTTGTATCAAAAGTGAAAGTGCACTTGATAAATAAAACATAGTTTTATGATTGAAAAATTAAATAAAATTGTTGCAGTTATATTTTCAGATATAAAAAACTAAAATCATGCTCATGATTTTCTCCACTGAACAGATCTACTGAATGGCCCAATTTTAAAGCGCCTTTCGTTAGGCAATGCTTCGCAAGCTTGGAAGTTTTTGATTGCAATACTTTTCGTCTTTTCATTAGACTGGTGCATTCTTGAATGGTGGCTGCCATACACACGTGACAAATAGGTAACGATAATACTCGCATTATCAATCATTCACACGAACAAGTGCCACAAAGTCTACTTGGGAAAGGAGGATTGAATTGAGGCATTACTATGCAGTGCAAGGTGTTACTGCGTGCGATATATTTGAGGTGATGTAGGGCAAGAAGACCACCTAACGAACGTTGAACCGTTTTCAATCTTTCAATGGACATGTGTTGAACCACAACTTATCTATCGATGTAAAACTTGTTTATATTTCTTAACCCACAAAACCCAATCAAATAACTGGATTCACATATGGTGGTTTCCGAATTGAAATGCATTCCAGCTCCCGCTATGTTTTGTTTTGGCAGACTTGTCGATTTGCATTTGTAGGAAGTGGTGTACTAAAGCATTTCAGGTATCAATTTGATTTGATAAAATAGTCACGCCATCTAAATTTGGCACTTCTTAAGGCGACCATCAAGCTTTGAACCTGCCAATAAACGCAATGTTGGTTGATTGGGTACCTACTTCCCTTTTGCACCCACAACATCACACCGAAAATAATTTTCACTTTAAAGGTAAGTGACATCTGGAGTGAATTTTCGCCATACGTAAATTCATGTGAATTTTAAGTGACCGTCAAGTGAAATCACTTAAGTGAGCGATCAAGTGAATTTCAAGTGAATGGCAAAGTCAATTTCAAATGTTTGCTCAGGTCATTAATATCTTTCAGTTGTAGTGGTTTTTAGGTGAAATTTCAGAATATCAAACATTAATCAACTTTGTTACTACAAAACAATTATTTATTTAAAAAAATACAACGTAAAAAACGTCACTTTTTCTCCTTATTTGGGTTCAAAAATATTTTTCGGCTTCGAAAAATCATTGACTTCCTCACTTTGACGAGACATTCGGGTTGATCTTTTCTGAAATAATAATAAAAAAAATTAAAATTAACTAGTATTTATTGTTTTGCATGATACTTACTTTAATTTCACTTGAATATTTCCAAAATAAATCATAATCGGAAAACGTATCCGAAACCTGATTGCTTCAAAAAGGTCTTTGCGACGTGTTAACCGGTTCACACGATGTTTCTGTCGGCCGACCTATGGAAAATATCATTGTTTAATAACATACAAATTACTTTAATTCTGCACCTACCAACTCAAACAAACCTCTGTTGTTTCTTTTCCAAACAACAATGAAACAATCAATACTGACATTGCTGACATTCGCTATGCAAAAAATCACTTGAATTTTAAATGATGGGCAAGTGAATATTGGCTTAAGTGACCGGTCAAGTGGATTTCAAGTGAGCATCGAAGACATTCAATGCCGGTCACTTAAAACTCAAGTGATGAGCTAGTGTATATTGATTCGGTCACTTAAAATTCAAATGAGAGGCAAGTGAAATGTACATGAGCCTCTTGAAATGAAGAAATTCACTGAGTTTTCACTTTTAAGTGAATCTTCTAGTGTTTTTTAAATGTGATTTTGGGTTCAGTGCAATTTTCTTTGATTTTGTTCTGCGGACCATAAGTTGCGCTATGTTGTTCTCTATTCGTTTTCAAGTGTGAGTTTTTAACGCAACCACATGTTGTGTTCGGTGTCAGATTAGATCAAAATTCGACAGAATATGAGCTTTGGACCTGATAAAAATTCACACTCTTCGAATTAGTATATCAGATATGATTTTAAACATTGATGTAATCTTAAACACTATTCGAGTTAAAATTATGAAAAAATGTAAAACATTCCGTTAAAAAACATAAAACATTCTGGGAAAACTTTAAAAACTTTAAAATTAAATTAGAAATGAAATGAAAATTTTAAGCGTAGGAACAACTTTTCAGAAGACAACAAGAAGTTTTGGGCTAGACGAAATAGATTCTAGACCTTTTTGTTTATGTTTTCCCAAACATCCCAAATTAAATAAAATTATCTGCAACTTTTCTCGTATACTTGATTTTTTTCTACTACAAAAAATTCTTGAAAATGGAATATCCAGAAATGTAAATGAAATAGTAATAACAAACGTGTATAAAAGTTATTCGAATTAGCTAAAACTTTACCCTTATTGTTTTATCATTAATTGGATAAAGCTGGGAGATTGGAGTTAGGTTTCAACGAAGTTGGGAAAAAAGATCACTCAAAGGTACTCATTACAAAGTTGATATACGCTGGAAAAAGTCTAAAAATTTTGGGAATTAAATCCTTAACCCTCATTCGTCCCAAAAATTTTCACCCGTTACAGGCTCTGGAGTGTCAATTTGATCCTGCTGACTAAAACCAATATATCTCTCATGTTCCCCATACGATTTTTACAAAATTGATAGTTTTGGAAACCTCGTAACGCTACTCAAATATGTTCTCAGACATTATTCATATACAACCCAATTTTCCGTTATTTAAAGTCTAAAATATTTCAAATAATGTCCAAGAAAGCTTAAGTTAGAAGCTATACGTTACATAAGGATATTTTTTTAGAATTTTTTTAAGATCATGATCACAAAAAATGTAAAAATATTTTAGTACATAAACACCTGTATTGACCTTTTCAACGATTCGGCGAACGAACAATCGATCGAATATTCCATTGACATTTTGATGAAAAAACCAAAGGTGATCATTTCATTTTCCTTCAATTTATTCCATTTAAATACTCATCATGGTTTTGAGTCGATTTTTTCAATCAGGGTTCTCTCTGGTTTTTTAAAGTATCACCAATAACTGAAAGAACATCAGATGATTTGTGGCTTCTAGGGTATTTATCACCAAAGACATATTGGTTCCTGTGAAATTTGGGACAAAACATGTCAAAACAGGTGCCAAGTAATTTGGAATTGCTCATTTGATATTGAATTAGATGAAGGGTTAATTTGTGCAAGATTTCTTCAAAATAGTTGTTAAAAAGAACGATGTTCCTTGATCTTAAGCATGCCATACTTTCTACCACACGTATCCACTCAGTCGAGCAATTCAGACTGATTATGAAAAATTTTGTTACAACAAATACAAATCTTTTAAAATCCAGGCATTTTTCTTAAACGTTCCAGAGAAAAAAGTAAGTTTTTTGAGATTTAAAGTTTTTATTGATTCACAACAGCAGTGTTAAAATTGTTTCTGGGGATTAGCAAAATGTTATGTTCAGTTTTTTAAATCGTTTTCAAACACAAAATCTTAGTTTTTTATTTGGTTTAGAAAATAATCTTCCTTCTACCTGGGCGAAATCCGGAAGTTTTAAGCAATATTTCAGCATCCCGGCAAGATTTGCCTTATATCGAGTTTTTTTATTGTGTTTATGGGCAAACCTGGATAAATCAAAAGAATCTTGAATAAACGATACTCACAGTATAAAGCGATACTTGTCAGCATTCTCCTGTACGATCAACAGTGAAAAATACACGGATACAACTAAGATGTTTTACTGAATCCATAAGTTTTTGATGATTTTGTGAGCTTTTTCAACATTTCTTTCAGAAACTTTATAAACTATCAAAATCATTTGAAAATGTTGACAAATCTATTATTTTATAAATTTTAAAAATAACTATTTGGCCAATTCGGCCAAATCGCAGCGCTCGCGCTGGTCAATTTACATTTTAAGATCGAATTAAAAATCTGAAAATGTTTAAGTTGAAAAAGAATGCGTTCGCAAATTTGAGTTCTGATTCAAGGAATTAAAAGATGAAAGGTGACAATTTTGATTATCCAAAATAAGAGAAAATTCTTTGGATCATGAATTGGATATCCATACACCACATAATTCTTCGTTTTGGTGTTAAATTCAATTTTAAGGATTAAAAAAAGATTGATTTAAATAATAAAAATTGGGACTCTCACGGTGAGGACAATTTAAAAAAAATCTAATATGTGGAAATAAGTAGAAACGAATCGAAAAAATCAAAATCAACACTGAGTGTAAACATTTTTTGTATTTTTTTTTATTTTGAATCTAATTCATAAAAATATTTATCATATTTTGCTAAGCAGCGCATGCCCAATGTAATCACTAGAATTGGTATGAAATCGTATTTGTCATGCACATAGTTTTATTGCAATAACCTTGCTTTTACAAACTCAAAATACAATGCCAATTCGAATTCAGTTGCTAGAAAAGTCTCAAAAAACGTAGATGGATAAAAAGTTTTAAAAACAGCTCCCTGTGAGTAGCCGTCAAGAATTCTGTGTTTCGTGTTTAATAAATCTAAAATAAAGTCAACGTTCAAATTCACTTTTCAAAAATTTTCTGCTGTGACTGGAACAGCTTTGGCGGTTGATTCATTTAAAAGTAGGTTTTACACAACTTTTGTTTTGTGGCCATGATGTTAAAAAAACTTGAAAAAATATTTCCATATGTGCAAAATACAGTTTCTAACTTTGGCTTTCTCAAGCACTAAGTGATTTTTTTTTACACTTTATAAATAACTTACTTGTTTTCGAAGCATGTTTTTTCGGATTTTTTTAACCTTCCAAAGCCGTTCGCTAAATATCCGTTTCGGGGAAATATGAGTTGTAATTTGATTTCGTTCTCATGGCTGTAAATGTTAACCGATTTTGATGATATTATATTCATTGTGTAGGTAATTTATTCTAATTACTCAACATTTAAAAATAAAGTCGATATGTATTACCAGGTTATCAGAAACTGGTTCAGAAAGTAAAAAGTTCGAAAAATAAATTTTATTTTTAAAATACTCATAACTTCTGACAGCTTTTCTGTATTAAATTATTTCATTGATGTTTGAAATTGTCAAGAATCCATCTATCCGACAATGTATAGATATGTTGGGGTCCAATGAAAGTTTTTACCGCTATGACAGATCTTCCGGTAGAAAAAAGTCTTGCTTTAAAAAAACGTCATCCAGTTTTGGCTTTGCTTAGCTGTATTTCAATTGTCGATGAACCGATTTCAAAAACTAAAATTTTAATTTTTTGGCGTTAATTTGATCATTATTTTCATAGAACATACTTGGTCTGTCAAAACTACCAGTTCATCAGTATATTGGAATGATGATAAAGATGTTTTAAATGTGCGCTTCGGGTCATATTGACCCGAACGGCTTTGGAGGGTTAAATAGACTTTGAATAACTTTAAAATAAATGATTGTAGATGAAAATTGTGTGAGAATCATATTTGAGTCACGTTACAAGCTTTCCGAAACTATAATATCAATTGAGATACAAGAGAGTTCAGCGAAAAATGGTAAATATATAAAGGTATACCACATAAGTCGATTTGGGGTCATTTTTAAATTTCTTAAACCCTGGGGTCTAAAAAGTCTCGTTTTGGTTTAAAACTCATGTATGATTTTTTGCAGAATTTTTAAGTAACGTTTACAAGATCAAATTTAAACTTTTAGGTTTTGTATGGTTAAATTGAATATTTTGTACTGAAAAATCAACGTCATTATTGTTTCTTCTGTGGAATCGAGCCTGCTCATAGTTCTTGTGCCAATTTATAAATTCTACAAAGGAAATTTTCCGCTGAACAACTTTGTCGAAGACCGTAACTTCGTATCTTATTAGACGAAAATGTGTTAGCTGTTTAACAGGGGTAAGCGGGTTTGTTCCGAGTATCATTTTAACATCCCATTGTCCATAATTTAGTACACCTGGTTTTAAGCAAAAAGCGATTAACTTTTAAGATATTTTTGCATTATGCAACCGCACGAATGTGTTACAAAACTATGACAGCAATTTTCTTGAAATATGCCAAACAGTTCATACGATCTGTTCAAAATTTTGTTTTTTTCTAAGCGTTGTTTTGACAGTTCTCTTTGGTGTGTTTGGAGACATCTGGTGGCCCAGCCAAAAACAAAAATTGGTTCAAAACGACCGATGGAAATTTTACACAACTTTCGTGGGCTAGCTTGTACGCCTGTTCTCTTCAAAACGCTTCAAAAGAAATTTGTATGTTGAACATAACTTCAATATAAACGGAAGTAGTGCATATGGACAATACTACTTTAATATAAACGGAAAAATTTGAAAATTCTTAATTTCAACTTTATTTATTTAACTATGCAGAAGAATGTCAGTATATCTGCACAGCACTGAGCGTAGCAATACATTTTTCCATCTGTGAAGTAAAGTAGAAGTTTTTTTTTTATCTGGCAAACACTTCCGTGGGCATTGAATTAATAAACACATATTAAACGTTAAACGGCGCGTTTTGATACACACATGTGCGCACTTTACCCGAAGCGAAATGTAAATCATATTTTAGAAAGCTGGCAAGTCAGTTGCCTTCTGAGCCGATGTCCGCGAGTTCGAGCCCAAGAGTAAACATCGAACACAGTTGTACCGGAAAAGTTTTTCAATAACTGTCTCAACTGCAGCGTTAATATAAAGTCGCAAATATCACACAGTTGGTGAAACGACTATATACAAAACAAAAAAAAATTAGAAAGCCTTCCAAGAGTTAACGATTAAGACTTATATTATTGATTTTAGTGTTCTATTTATATGTACATATAAATCTGGTAAAAAACAGTCCCCTTTTCAACACTATTGTTGAATTTACTGGGTTGCATTTTTCATGTAAGAGTTATAAAAGATTTTTCTTAAGGTTGATAAAATACTGAGATTCGGAAAAGGTTGGTCCTTCGAACCAGATCCTGTATATTCTATAAGTAAAAAAAATCCACAGGTATTTGGAAAAAGGTTTTTAATGATAAAGATAAAAATAAAGTTCAAAATCGATATATTTACAAAATAATATTTTAAATTGGGTTTTAACGCAGTCAAAATTTGCTTTTTCTCAACACCGTTAGAATTTACCTTATTCTAACAGCAAAAAGTATTGGATATCAATAATTAGGCTGCAACTTAGTCCGACACGAACAAATGTTCACCGGCTTTTCCCCGACAAAGTTTTGGTAACCTTGTTCGGTGGAAAACATACTTGCCGACACAAGGGGGGATCGGAAGTTGTACGAAAGCACAGCACAGCCCTTAGTAGAACAGCTGACGACGATCACGCAAAGCTTCTCCCGAACTCTCGTTACTCTCATGACAAATTGTCATGAATGATGGAGCTCAGTTCTCCGCGATCGCTGCCCGCCCAACGCTCTCGTTATCATCAACTGTTTACGAGTTCTAAGCACAGCTTGTTACTGCTGTTGTGTAGCTCGAATTCCGCCTCCAAGTTCTCTATCAAGTTCAACCGGTGTCAGTTTGTTTTCTGTCCAGCCAGAAGACGAAACGACTCGAGTTGCGCTATCTGTCTGTGAGCGGCGCGTGTTTACATTACCTACTGTTTGGTTGACGAACTTCACCGAGATTGTTGTCGGTTGAAATCTGCACCGCACCGAGAGGATATGTGTTTGATTTGCTTGAGGAGAATATTGCCCTCATCCACCCTCGCTGAAATAAGAAACGAGAAGACGAGAGATCGGATGCTGAACCATCAACCAAGCGGGAGACGAGACCGTTGTGCACTTTTCTTATCAGCGGTTGAAATTCATACTCCGAAACCCTAAACAAACAGATGCAAAGACAACGTTGTTGTGGCAGCAATGTAACGTTCATTTGAAGCATTTGCAAGCGATTGTCGACCGTTGTCGCCGGTTTTTGGGTCAAAACAAACTTTAGGATTCATACTTGTGGGAGGAATTTAGAACCGGGTGCCGAAATGATTAACGATTCCTTTGAATTTTCGTGTATTTATTCTTGCAACTCCTATATTTTAGAATGTGGATATTAATTAATTGTTTTTCTTTTATTTTAGCTGACGACGATTCCGATACTAGTCCACACGATTTGGAGATGGGTTCTGATGTGGAGTATAACAACATAAACCTGAGCCTGGCGACGCATTTGGCCGGAGGGACCCACTCGTTTACGCAAATGCAGGTGAGTTTTTTTTAGAGTTAGCTTTTTGAAGCTTTCCAAAGATAAAATGGTTTGAAATTCCGAATAACCAATGCCCTAAAACGTTTCCTTACTTTTTATAATTTCCTACCAACTTATCACGTTCAAAAATTTTAAAAATTCAAATCATAATCCAGTTTTCTTTTTCTTCTGATTTGATTAAAATTTAGAAGGTTCAACGTGAATCAACATTAATCAATGTCATCCAGTATTTCAAATGGATCTGAACTTAGATACCCCCTGAAAGATCAAAATTTTGGCTGTTTGTTTTATAAGCTTTACTCGAGGCATTTGATTTTCAATCCATCATTAGAGTGTTGGATCAAGAATTGATTATTAAAGGATTTTTTTTAAGAAATATAACTTTGATTTTAAATGTTTAACGTCGAACCAATCTTAAAAATTTTGAAAACCTATATTAACGTTCTAAATTACACTTGAAAGTTATTTTACTAAAAATTTAAACTGTTTCTTTGTATTCTCAATTGGAAATTTGTACTGTGATGATTTACTAATGTACTCACCAAGCAATGTTTTTATTTATTACTAGACAGAACAAAATGTAATATCTGTATTTTTTTGTACATATTCTAATGCAGCAATCAAAATTATATCGCAAACAATTGTTTAAATGTTTGTTACAGTCGTTGAAGAAGGTTCTTCAAACATAAAAAAAAACATCATCATATTTCAACAAGTCTCCCAATTTTCGGCATGTAGCTTAACACATCGCGGACCAACTACGAGATATCTCGTTTTTTTTCGCTTGACGCGAATGCGTTTCACTAAGAAGCATAACTCAGTGAAGCATTTTATGAAGAAACTTTATTCTACATAGTTGTGGACAACACTTACTCAAAGAATTTGAAGAATTTTAAGAATTTGGTCCAGCCGTTTCTGAGGTAGAAAATTGTGTTTTCGGGCCTAGATTTATTCGCGACCTTAATGTGTTAATATAGCTTGTGGTAAAACTTGAGCCACATTTCTTTAAGCAGATTAAATTGTCGTGACTTGAGTCAAATTTTTTGCGCTCAAACAGCTAATCATGCTAAATTCTGTTTGAGCAACTTTAGCGAAAAAGTTTAAATTTGGCTTGAAATTTGATCCATTTTGAATAGGTGAAAATTCATTAAATCCTGATGTGTTTAAAACCACTAAAATAATTACGAACATAAACTGCCATGTGATTTTTGGGTCATTTTCACTGTTTGGCTGAAACCTGTCTCTTTTAGTGTAAACTTTCGATTAACAACACAACACAAGTATACTTTGTCCTAAAAATATTATCGAGTATTTCGAATAAGTTTCGAATAAAATATACTTTAAAAGAAATATTGGAGCTCTAATTGTGTTAGATAACTCAAGAAAAAAGTTAGAACACTTTACTAAAATTTTAAAGACACACATAATACGAGCTTTGAACGGAAGAAAAATCATAGCATTGTGACAGTTTTACGTAGAAATTTGTATGCGTTCAGATTCTGCGCAAATATGTCACAAAAATCATTTTTGGTTATATATAACTTTTAGATTGTGGAAATGTAGCATTTTGGTGGATTACATTGTTAATTTATCAATTTGAATTAATTACTGCGATAGTTAAATGAATTAATAACTGTGAAATTGAAAAAAAAATTGATTAAATTTCAATCGTTTTTTTGTCAACTGCATGATTTTTCACATGGGACAATCTTTCGTAGAACGGCAGTAAAGCATCATGGAAAGGTTTTCCACGGTTCTACACATTCCACTATTTTTTTTTAATTGAATTTCATAGCAAAAATTTGTAATCTAGATAGATATTCAATCATTAACCCGTTGAAAACCTTAAGCTCATAGTTGGACCTAAACATAGTTTCTGGTTATAATTGCAGAGAAAAATATTAGAAATCAAACCATGATTCAAAATAACCACTGCGAATCAAAACTCGGAATTAGGATAATCAAAGTATATTTAAGCCTTAAAATAAAAGTAATATTTAGGAAATCTGTTCAATTTCAGGATCAATATTTAGTGGGAAAAAACATGAAATCAAGTACAAAAAATTAGAGCTTTACCTTCATCCATAATTTCAATCAGGAGTACTTAATTAAATTTGAAATACAGATGAGGAAACCTTCTTTCAATTTAACTCAAGATGATATTAAGTATCAAGATAAATTTGAATTTTGAATTTATGTGGATTGCAGATCCAGAGATTTCTATAGAATTTATTATTGAATGGAATTTTAGAATCACAATTCGAGAAAAAATCTGTGTGAAAAAAAAATTAAAGTCTTTAATCTCTGATGAGAATCAGAAATGAAATTCATTATTTTGAAACACAACTTATTTTAGTAGGTATAACAATTGAGGAACATTACATTCTTAACAGTTTGCATTGTAAGTTGAGTTTCATTACTTTCATAATAACTGTCATTATCAATTTCAATAAGAAACTAATTTAAAGTTCACGCTCTCTTTTGGATTAATTGTATTATCATTTATTCCGATTATGATTTTATAGATTAACAGCTGAATCAATACCCTTAACACTAGAAAGACCGCACCAGTCAAAATGACTGGTTTGACACTCTGTTTGTTGAATATCTTTTAAATAATTCGTTTTAAGAATTCACAATAAAATCAGATTTATTTTATTAGAGAGGCTTGCTTGGTAAATTCGCCTCTGGCCAGTGTTTGAGAAATTCAAAATTGACTCCAAATCTCAGTCTAATGGGTCATACTGTAGTTCTGCATATTCCAGAACATTAATCAAATTGGTACTTTGAAGTTAGTTTCTTTTATAGTCACGAAATTTTATTAATAAGTTTATTAACTTTTTGCTTCGAGTATCGGAATACTTAGTTCAATTAAACGTTATTAACTATGCCTCCATTATGAAGAATTTAACATTATTTGGTGAACACTTAAATTGTTTTTTGAACTATAAATTTCAACCTAATAAGTAATTTTGAAAACTTAGTTTTGGGTCAGTTTTTTTTCATATTCGCAGAATCATTGAAAATTTAAAATTGAAATTAAATCAGAAATATTCTAATCAGTTTCCTTTTTGCAACAGTTTCAAATTGCAACTGTAAGAATGTGAACTAACCAACTAAATAGTATCGTACAGATCATACTTGACTTACAAATTGAACATTATTTTTTTCTTTTTATCCTCGCAATCAATCTAATCAATAGGAAGTATCTACTAAGCCTGATTAGGTTAACAAACTTGATGTTATAGATAGAATTTTGTCAGAAATTTCTGTTCATACACTATCATGGCCTTAGGAAGAGCCGGCTCATGGGGGGTTTGGTGACAAAATTTTTGCTTAAACAATGCGTATATAAAGGATTAAAAAGGGGAATTCTTAATTTAGGTGAGAGTTAATTATCAATATGGTTCTGTATTTATTTAAAATCCTAACATTCGAAAATAAGTTCAAAAAATTGCCAATTTTTAATAAAGTTTTAAAAAACAAACGAAGGATTTCAAAGGTTTCATTCAATAAAAAAAACTTTTTGTACTAAATTTAATTATTTTTTCAACCACAAGCATAACCTTTATAAGCATGGCTGAAAATGTATCAAATATTTAAAAAAAAACTAAGAGATTAGGTTTGCGGTTCAAATCAGATTTTAATTTAGTCTTGTAAACTCGATTCAAATTTAAAGATTTTAGTTTGTACTTTGTTTTTCAAAAATTTATCATTTATAATAAGAATCCTGCGAGATTTTTCTAAGAACAAAATCATTGAAATGATCTCAAGCTCAAATGTGGTCAAGCTTCTATTTAAAATGCTCCTTGCTCTTTTCAACACCTCAGTAACTTACTTCCTATGGTCTATCCGTCTATTATTCCAAATCTATAATATTCACGGATAAAGCCACTTAAATTTAAAAAAAATACCTTACATTTGTGATTTCTTCTGATTTGAGTTTTCAAAATGGATTTAATTGAATTAAAAAATGATTTTCAATTCAGAATTAAAATTAAGAAACTGCGATCTCTTGCAATTTGAATCCTAAACTTCTCATATTGATATTTTATTTTGATAAAACAAAACTAAATTTCGATTATAGATTCAAATTAAATTTTTAATTTAAATTCAAAATCTGAATCCTGCCATTTGAATCTGATTTCCGAATTTGAGAACGATTTTAAAATCTCATTTCTAGATAATTCCATTGAACTATGAAACAACATGCGAAATATGTATCAGAGCCTTTAGTCAGAAATCGTTTATTTGAATTCTGAATTTTTGGCTTGTGATTCAAAATGAAAATTGCAAATGATGAAACTGTTTTCGAATTTTCCATTCTGGATTACAGTTATGAAACATTTTCGACACAAGTAATCTATCTAGGCTAACCAAGTTTTAATTAAATAATATTATTGAGTAATTCAGATATAAAATCGTGAATACTTTTCAAATTTAGAGTTAATCTTTTGAGTGTAGCACACTCGCAGAATAGTAGCTTAAAAATATCTCGTATTTAGTCGTCAATATGATTAATTTCGATTCTGCATAAGAATTTGAAGTAAAAATGTCAAATTCATATCGTAAAAATGGTTTAGAATAAAAAACAAAATTCTTTTCATATTCCGAAATGGTGTGTTTTGAATATGGAAAACGCATCTTATTTATGATTGAAATGCAAAACCAAGATTCAAATCAGGATTTCATCCAAATGATGACCCAAACTGGAATTCGAGAACTGGATACAGAAATCAAAATCTGATCACACATCAAATTTCAATGTTTATAAGGAAATTTGAAATCACAAAATGTATAGGTGAATCTAATCTAAACTTTACTGAAACCTTTATAAAATTACTTTACTTATTCATGATTTTTTTCATAAAAATCATGAAGAGAAACACTTGGAAAAGAAATTTTCTATTGAATCACAACAGTCAAATAATATTTTAAGATTCCAAAAAATCGATCATTTTGATAAAATTTACTCAAAAATTTTGGACACTAAATACATAATTCTTAATTTTAATTAATGTTTGATTTTGCGAATGAAGTGAAAAAAATCAGGCTAAATTGAGGCAATCTGCCAAGCTTAGTCTTATCTTATTAAAACTCGGTATTCGGTATTCGGAATTTTGGACTTGGGATAAAATTGTAAAATTTAAGCTTCAGTTCTGAATCGAGATTATTATTCTTCAATCATTTTGGTCGTTTATCAAAACTTGATTTAAATATCAAATTTTGGGTTTAGTGAAGAAAATTTGGCCCGCATTTTCGAACCCTTATAGGGGGGGGGGGGGGTTCAACCCCCAAAACCCCTTCCCCCCGTTCCTACGGCCATGTACACTAGGTTAAGGGGAAATGTGACTAGGAAAAAAGGAAGTTTTTAATTTTTTATTTTTATTTTTTCTTAGAGGCCCACCACACTCCCCCACACCAAAAAGCTCGATTTGAGCCCGCTGGTACTGGACGCTAACTGTTTTTAGCATGTCTGGCAGCAAAACAAGAAAAAACTAAATGTGTACTTCAAAACGCGAGCAAAGTTTTAATAATGCTGAGAACTTTTAAAATAATTATTTAATGCAAGGAAATGTAATGAGGGAATATAACAATATTTGTTAAAAATTAATCTCAGTGGAAGAATATTCCTTTTAAGAGATCAATTATTGATCTAATGAAAAAACTAAGATTTAAAAGAATTAATAGTATAAAGAGTAGCTAAGAATATGACTAAAACTACATAATTTAAATTAAATTTATCACTAAGAAAATATAAAAAAAGCACTGAAATTAGTGGTTGGTTGATCATCGGTTTAGGTTATCTTTGAAGTACTGCATAAGTTTGGTCTTAAAAATATTTCTATTGGAATTATTTCCTATGGAAACCTATAATACATAATTTTCATCAACTTACCAAAAATTATTCAGTTTAGTTGTTTCTGTATTAAAGTAGCTTAGACAAAGGATGTATTTTATATTAAGGTAGGTCCCAAATTTCCTTGAGATACAAATAATTTTATGAAAATGTAGATGTCAGAATCAAGTGACAATTGCAAATTTAATCAAATTTAATTGCCTAACTTCAACATCATCCTGAAAAAGAAGCCTTAGCCTTGTCACTTTAAAAAAATAAACTTTAGAGAGTTTTCGTGTAACAAAATTTTTCATATTTTTTTCATGCAATGCTATCTATTTGATTTTAAATGGTTGTACAAATGTTTGTTCAATTTTGAAGCCTTCAACTCGTGTGATACGTACATTAAAGTAAAGCTTAGTTCTTTTAGAAATGGGACATTTTCTTTTGCTGATAGCTCATTTACTAGTTCTTGGACATTCAAAATTTTGATAGCATTTTGTTGCCTGTGAAAGTTACTAACCGACCTATTTTTTTTTTCAAGATTCCAAATTCACGCGTTTTTGAGATATCAATGATGCAAGAGATAAAGAAAAAAAAGTTTATCACAGTTTCATTCAAAAACCACCATTATCAAATTTATAGTTTACAAAACCGATAAGCTGAAAGTGTTGCCTCGTTATGAGTCATGCAAACTTAAACTCAAACAGCAAATTTTAACTAGTTCCAGAGCTCGTAAGCTGTATAGCCTGTACCGAGGCTATGAAACAGATGATTTCCGATGGACGACAAAACTTATGAAAAACCCTATATCAACAAATTCTGCTTCTGCGGAAAGAAAAAAAAGGTTTTACAAGCAGAAATTCCTTCGAAAACGCATTTAAGTGGCTCAAAAATATTCAAGTTTTGTTAATTTAGAAACAGTTGTATCCACTGAATTGCCCTCATTTTCTTTTAAAAGAGAAGTATTGGGCCGAAATGTAGCAGAAATTGAAGAAGTAGGATGCAGCTACCTAGAATACAGTTTAGGCGAGGTAAAAGTTGGAAAAACTGATCAATATCATGACTGAAAAAAGCTTGCGCCAGCCGATGAGTGAGTCATTTTTCTTACAAAAAACGATAAACATTTTTTTCAAATTTTTCATGAATTATCATAAGTTTTCCTAAAATTTCTTCATAGAAAGTATTCCGATCAAACGAATGGTTTTTTAGAAATACGCATTCGAAACTGTCCCATTTCTAAAAAAAACTAAGCTTTTTAATTATAGATTAGTTAAAAACTGTATGTATGGGAAAATGACCGAAAAAGAAATAGGCAGTGTAGGGTTGAGATAAAAAAAATGTTCAGAAAATAAATAAAGTTTTAAATAAAATTAAAACTATAAGTAGAATTCGGAAACACTGAAGAAAAAATAAATAAAATAAATTTCTAGTAGCACAGAAGTAGTAGCAGCCCTGAAAATCTACGCTCCTTGTGCTTATTCTACCAACCACGCCATTGTCGTGATTTCACGATTCTACGAATCTCAATTCAGAGATTCACTCAGACACGCCTATCGCTCATAAAAATAAATCAAAGACCGATTCTGTTTTGTTTGTTTTGCCAAGTACTGCCATTGACTGCCAAAATATAAAACGTTGCCATAGACAGAGATGCCAATGTGCCTGATTTTTCAGGATATGCCGGACAACCTGATTAGACATTGACTTTCTCTGATTTTTAAAAATAAGGCTGATTTTGTCTGATTTTTGAGAATGCGATGAAAAGGCAGCAAAGAACTGCATTCGATTCAAATTACGTTACTTTAACGGATCCTGATTTATATTTTACCAGTCCATGATCTTTGAAAAAAAAATGGCAACCCTGGCCATAAATAGAAATTGATTTCCGAATCGAATCCACGTAACAGTTCGTTGTTTTAAAATCGTGGATGAATTATTATCGATGGTTTAGAAAACATTTCTTTAAAGATTTTTAAGAACTGATTTTTGTGGATTTAATGTGGCTACCAATGAAATTTTGAAGAATTTTAAATAAGATCCTGTGAGGGGTATTGATTCAAATATTCAGTTCAGTTTAGTTCCGTTTAGTTAAGTAAAATAGTAGTAGTTAAAATCAGTCACAAGTTATGTAATCGATTTCCCATTTCTCATTCCAGGGCGACCTCGATCGGCAGCGACTTCTGGGCGATCGACCCCGGATGGTGTACGAAAGCGTACTGGATGAAGGTCTCGAAGGGATCGAACACCAAGAAAGGTGAGTACTTACGAACAAGTAGCAAAACTCTTTTCCTTTTTGCCTTTACGGTTCCGCGTTTCAGTTTTCCCGCCAAACAAGTATTTCTTACCCAGAGCTTTGTTTACATACTTTTTGAGCCCTCGAGCTAGCTAGTTAGTAAGCTAGCCCTAGTTAGCAGCAATTTATGCAGTTCTGTCGCTTACCCATTTGCGCTATCTTTAGTATTTTTGCATATCTTATATCAATGAAGGGACACATTCCTGTCATGAATGTTGTACATTATTATCAAACACACAATGTGTCCAGTTTTGACCGATCAGCCCCGCCCGAAACCGGTGTGTGAAGTAAGGAACAAGACCAACTTTTACTGGATTTTCTAGTACGGAATAGATTAGCACTCCTTGTATCCATTTGTAAATGCATAATACTTCTGGCGCCATCATCCTTACCAATTTCATAAGGTTCAGAATCTATAAAATCATGAAAAGTACCTACGATGATCGCATAATTTTTTTTATTTATTCTTCGTTTGGGAATTTGGATAAAACGAAAATTGTTCCTCGAGGTTTTGAAAACGAAACGAAAACGAAATCAGCTATCTTAAATCTTGACATTATTCGAAATTTGACTACTGTTGCAATGGCATAACTACTTACTCATAATTGGAATTCACCTCAATCAAAAAAATGTGTTGCATAAGAAAAGGCGTTAGATATTTTAAGTGTATTATGAAACTTTTTACATAATTTTCTTCCTTTTTTTGTAATAAGTTATATTTTCAAAACAAAAAATCAGTGCTGACTTCAATTCAATTTTGAAACAATTGCTAACAATATGCTCCTGAAATAAAAAACCTTAACAACATCACTCCGGGACACCTATGCTCCTGGTTGTTGTTAATTCATTCTGTCTGAAGCAACCTGCTCTCTATAATTATGCTTCCATTGACCGGTTTCAAGTGCAACCAACTTGTACCGGCAAAAGCTTTCGTTTTCAGCTTCAGTAGTTGTTGTTTTTTTGTACTATCACTGTTTTCGCATTTTTTTTTCTCAGTTGTAATCTACTTTATTGTTTCCGAAATCACTTCCTCATTTCCCAGCTCAGTATAACATGAACAAAAAAAAGAGCATGAGAGAGTCCGTCTATAAAGCTGAATTTGTAGCAACATCTCCACAAAACGAACGAGCTCATCATCTGATCTGAGACGTTCAACGATAATTTATCTTACGTCTAGAGAGCTGCACCTGACCTGGCCGATAATGCGGTTTCGTTGGCTTGGCGAAAAGATTTACGCTAGATCAGCTTTAATTCAATATTTTAGGATTAAACAAATATTTTTTTTTAAATGTAGGAAAAATTTTAAAAAAATATATAAAACGTGAAATTTGAACTGAAAAAAAATTCTGGCAACACTTTTACTATTTCAACTTTTAAGACAGAATAGAATTTGTGCTGTAAAACTCCGAAAATCTGAAAAAATGTGCTCCTCATTAAGCATATTTTTAAAAAAAATCAAAATATTTACAGTGTTGTCAGATTTTTTTTCAATTTTTTAAACCCTATTTTTTGAGAAAGTTTATATGAAAATGTCTTAAATTTAGCTTAAAATCAAGTCAAAAACATAAAAACAAAATAAAAAAATAATTAACTTGTTAGAAAATTTATGTAACATGAGTTTGAATTTAAAATTTAGTTTCAGTTCACAAAATTTCTCTACAAGACTCTATGGAATTTATTTAAAACTTTTGAAAAACAAAAGAAAATTGAAGGGGCTTGTGATATAGCTCAGTTGGCAAGTCTGTTGTCTCCTGAGCCGATGTCCGCGAGTTCGAGCCCAAGAGCAAAACATCGAACACAGTTGTACCGGATAAGTTTTTCAATAACGATCCACCAACTGCAACGTTGATAAAGTCGCGAATGCCATAAAGATGGTAAAACGACTATAATAGAAACAAAAAAAAAAAAAGAAAGAAAATTGAAAAAGGCGAAAAAAATGTGTTCTTCAATGAAATTATTTCTACTGGAAATCCTTAATTTACATTTTTAAGTTGTTGCCAGATTTTTTTTTCTTTTTTTTATACAGATATTTTTTATTTGTTATTTTTTTTCCTATAAATTTTGAAACATTTGCTTTCAATCAAAGTTTATAAATTAACAAACCAAAGTTAATCTTACAAATTCCATTCCAAAAATTGTATAAAAAATAAGAACTGAAATTAAAATAAATTTTCTAAAATTTTCAGAAAACACTCTGTAAAATTTTGAATTTCTGCACAATTAAAAAATTATTTTGTTACAAAAAATCTGGAAATAGGTGTTCCTTAAAGAAATTTATTAATAAAAATCTTTGTAACTTTTAGAATTTTGTTGCCAAAATTTTTCAATTAATTATTTTTTTCAATGTTTTCCAAAACAAATGTCAAAATTTTGGGCTCACTCTAAAAAATTAATAAGTTTATACCTAAAAGCTAAATTTTTCTTCTAAAAAAACTATCATGCAACAGTGTTTAAAATTGAAAATTATTTTTAGGAACAATTGAATTGTCCTAAGCAAATCTGAAAATCTTAGGAGTTGTGTCGACATATAAGTTTACTTATTAAAAACCTCATAATGTTATTGTTTCACAGTAATGGTAGATTTTTTTTTCTTAAATTTTCATCCAAAGTATATTTATTAAGAAACGTTTTCAAAACAAATAAAAATTCTAGTTTTTAACCAGAGAATTGAAAACTCAAGTAATTTTGTTAGAAATCGTTGTTGAAAATGTGTATTGTGATTTTTCCCTTGAACGAAGAAAAAAAATATTTTTAATCGAATAGAAATTTCAACGAAAAAAAGATTTCAGTTTTGAAATATTTAAAGCAACACATTGTGATTTTTTTTTTCAAATACAAAAAAAATCATTCGAGCAAAAAAAAACTATCTTAACAATTGTTTTCCACATCGAAGTTTCCTTAAAGATGAATTGAAATTTTATTTTTATACAGTGTTGCCAGCTTTTTTTTAAAAATATTTAACCAAAAATATTGTATTTTAAAAATTTTCTCATAAAAATTTCGAAAACTTGCTTTTAATCAGTTTTAAAAACAAACAAACATTTTCATGTAAATCGGGTGGATATAATTCCAAAAAATTTTATAGATATTCATAATAATTCCCAAAAAAGCAAAATTTCATTTAAAAAAAATCAAGCATTATTTTGAATCTTTTAAATATTAAAAAAAAAATTATGAAAAAAAATCAGAAGAATAGTGTTTCTCATAAGTTTTTACTTTTCGAAGACCTTGATAATACATTGTTTTACAGCGTTGCCAGATTATTTTGATAATTGTTATCATAAGTTTCTCAAAAACTTTTTCATCCAAATTTCAAACTATTTATTACAGTGCAGGCCGAATGAAAAAAACTCAAAATAAGAGTCATTCTAGTAGATTTCATGCCAAACAAACATAATGCAATGCTGCGGTGTTTCGTCGTCTTGGTCGTCTGATTTTTGTTGTTGCCAGAGATGGGCGTCTTGATTTATAACTGGGAGTCAACCAGCTCCAGCCAGTCAGCCATGTGTCCGTTTATGAGTGAACTACAAAAGGAATTGTCGTTGGCTCTTCTCTTATGCTACGTGATAATGCGATGTTGATTCTTGATGTTTTATTTTGGTCATAAGATCAAAATAGGACAAGTTTAAGGTGAACTGGTTCCGGTAAACATAATAACTTCTTTATGCTTCTTGGTCTGATGAAGGTCGTTCTTATGAGACTTATTTTTATTGTTTAAAATATTTATCATCGGTGATTACATTTTTGCTATCGATCAATTTTTAAAAGTTACTGTTTAAAATTACTACAAACTTACCAGAATTTAGATGTAGCAATACCTCAGTTTTTCTTTTGATG
>NW_026598585.1:0-25000 GCF_029784155.1 Uranotaenia lowii | reverse complement strand
ACCCGTTTTTTTTGTACCGAGAGTTTTCGAGGTTAATTGTCCTGTCTCATCTGTACACGTTCAGCAAGTGTGCGTAAGAAATGTCAAAAACAACTCTATACCCCAGAAGGCATTTCCCCACTTGTCAGACTAACAGCTGATTTCTCATGTTTACATTTTCTCGGCATATCGTGATAGGGTAAATATAACAACAACATTACGCATGCTCAATGACCAGATAGAAACGAAATAAAATTGACAATGAAATTGTAGTGGTTTTGGAAGCGCACCTTGGTGAGGAGAACATAAATTCTTTATTGAATGTTTTGTAAATTCATAACAAGTTAAGACATAAAGGTATGTTGATGCTTTTAATTAAAGAAGTTTTTAAAAGAAAGCATTGAACAGTGCTTATCATCAAAGATCAAAATGGCGACCAGTTGTTGTTTACATTTTTCAAAACAAAAACAAAAAGCTACCCTACCACAACCTGTCTCAGGAAATACTCTATTCAATTTCAATGTGTCCATTGCAACTTTCAAACAACGGATTGAGCATAGCATGAGTGAACGATTAAGAAACTAGCAAACAATTTATGTAAACCTAGATTTAAGTTTTATTCATTCAGACACCCACCTTTGTCAGACGATATCAAGATAATAAACAAATATGACCCGTTTTAGAGTTTAAAATTTTTAAACCTAATACCCGGACTTGCACGGTCTAGATAAGTACAGAAAAAATATCTGGAAAGCTTACTCAATAACTTATGGGTTAGATAGTGAATAAATACATGACATTCATTCCATTGGAGGAGCCCGGATTTTGCCCGGGTTTATTCTCATTCCCATTCTCAAATCTAACTAAAAAAAACAAGTTGTATTGTAAAACTATGCGTCCAAAACGAAATTTTTTTAGCAAGTTTCATAAAAATAATAATATAAGGTTTTTTGAAAATCTTAAATACAATTAAATATCTGCTGATAAACTTAGATGAAAGAAAAGGACAGATTTTAATAACATAAATCCACAAATTAGAATAAAAATAAAAAAACTAAAATAGAGACGAACCAGCCAAAGGCTGAAAATCTCTCTAATAAAGACAAAAAAAAACTATAAAAAAAACTAATGATTTTAAAGTTATTTCTGTAAAACTGATGTTCATTGATCATTCATTTATTTGGTTTTGTTTTTTTTTTATTATAAACAAAAACAATAAATCTTTAATGTGGCTCTTTTAAACTCTGATATTTTGAATATTTTGGCTCTTCCGACTCAAAAGGTGGCCGACCACTGATTAAGGGTACATTTTGGAAGAACGAGTCAATCAGGTGGGCTAGTTTACTTGCCAGTATTCCGGCATCCGTGTATATGTGTCCACCTGCTGGCACCTGCTTGAACATTAAACTGAGTCGATTTGAGGTCATTTTTTAATTTCTTAAATCCTGGGGTCTAAATGGCATGCAGGACTTAAAATATTGTCCCTCACAAAACGTGTTCATTCTCGGGAACCGTGTAAAACAAACGTGCTTATGGCGAAAAAAACCTTGTAATAAGATGTCATGTAAGACAAAACTTAACAAACTTAATCGACGTAAAAAACCTTAGTGTTCTTTCTATTAACAACTTTGGCTGATGGTATAAGATTTTTCAAAAGTTTCTCAAATGTACCGTTTTTTTTTAAAGTATATGCCAAGCCTATGTTAAGCTCAACTACTTTAAGCTCTTTCCAAATTCCAACCTGGCCGTGCAATTTTTGATGGAGACGCTTGGTTTATGGAGAAACTTCTTCGGTGGTTTTTGCGTTGATTGAAACTTTCATTTTCGTACAATTTTCGGACCTGTTACATGTTTCATCATCCTGTGACACGGAATTTAACATCCTCAGTATATGCATTCGTGGCCTAACATTTTTTTAAGGCAGTGTGTAAAATTTGGCAATTTACTATTCGCTTGCAAAAGACTAAACCTTTTACTGCTATCAGAAAAAAATACAACTGATATCAAGATAGAATGGATAAACAATTTCTTAGCCAATATTTCATTTTTTTTGCCTTTTGTGGTACCAAATCAAAATATTTGTTCGGTTGACATTCCCAACTCTCTGGAGCCACTACGTGAAATTATTGGTTTGTAAAATTCTATAAATCACCTATCAAAAACTGAACCCACCGTACATTTTGCGTTAAGGACATACTTACTGTCAACGTGGGTTCCATTTCATAAAGGATCAATTCAAAAAAAAATAAAAGTTCAATGGCACCATGTAATGTCATGAGAGCTACCAAAATGGGTTAACTTTTTTAAGATTGTTCATCACTGTTAATGAGGTGTTAATATGTTCGACCGCTCGGCTCATTAACAGTGATGAATACCACCCATAAAACAGTAAGCCCATTTTTGAAGTCGTGATCCGATCTGGCCCAAATTTGGCATGAGATCTTGCACTAGGCCTAGGATAAATTTTAGAAAGCAGTGCATATATTTTACAGGTTTCAAATTTCCCATACAAATTTGGGCCGAGTGAGGCATTTATAGCACTAAAATATCGTATCTCGGCTTGAAATAGTCGGGAATTTTTAGGAAGAACACTCTGATTCTCTAGAATGAAGAATATAATCGTTCACCATACAATTTCTTATTTATCTTCTAGGGGCTACCAATGTGGGATCCGTTCAGATCTACATTGACGATAAGCTGAAAACCAACAAATGGGTCGGCCTGGAGGTTGGCACCCATCGCTGTAAAGAGTACGACGAGCTGAGCCTTCCGCAGGATACATTCCTCAGCAAGGGCGAACTGTTGGGACAGTTCAACATGGGCAGCACCATAGTGCTGATATTCGAGGCTCCACGAGATTTCAAGTATGATCCTTTTTAATTTATTCTAATCAAACATGTTACCTTCTAAAAACTATCCATTCTTTCAGGTTCAACCTTGAAACGGGTCAGGTCGTTCGGATGGGTCAACGGCTGGGTTGCGCCGGTGAGAAAGACAGCGACAATGAGGACCCAACGAAAATCAGGAAGCTGATTCAGGCTATCTGATCCGAAACGATTGCGATCGACAATCGCTACAACGTACCTACTTCAGGAGACGTATTAGTATCTTAGAGAAGTTTTGCAATTGCGTGATATCTGCGGCGTGTGTTCGTGTTAGATTTCCTGTTTTCTTTACATGAGAATTCCCTTAAAGATTGTGTCCTCCCAAGCAATCGGATTGTTCAAGTTTCAATTCCTAATGGATACACTGTTCAAAAGACAAACACACCTCGAGGGATGAACGTTTTTTGTATTACGCTATTTCCCAACGTATTTCTCGATACAATTCCTAACATATTGAGCAACACGGGAAACGAATGATATAGATTAGGCTTTCAAATGACGTAGTACATATTGTACATGTATTCTATGAAACTCAACTACTAGCAAGCACACACATCAATCAGTCATTCGGCACTCTACAGTAAGAGGATGGCTCAAACAGTGCCATTCTTCTCTCGAAGCGTACGAATTTACGTTTGTTCATTAATTTTAACTGCTTACTTTGCCCCTCATGAGAATGATATAAAAACTGTTGAGTGATATTACCCAGAGTTTATCTGAATAAAAACCATTTATATAAAATAGAACAGGTGAAATTTATTGGAAAGAAATACCCACCGGTACCTAGAATTTTCATTGTGCAACCCGAAAAAATTGAAAAGGCTTTTCAGCAAACACAAACGACGATTAAATTTTAAAATCCAAAGGATTTTACCTAAGTTTTCTACCGAAACAGGTGTTAAATTTTCTTCAGCATCTCACAGGATTGTACAGACAAGTCTACGAAGGTTGATATATATATTCCTTTCATGATACCTATACCATCTCGGAACAAAACTTGACGGACATCGGGGATGAATAAACCAATTGGTTTAAAATCCCAAAAAAAAAAACTTGACGAACATAATTCCTAAAATTCACTCGGTCCATAGCAACCGTTCTCCAATTTCTTGGATATCCCACATTCGCCAGATCACGCTTCACTTGGTCTAACCACCTCGCTCGTTGCGCCTCTGCTCGACTCGTTCCTACCGGATTGACAGCGAACACCTGTTTTGCAGGACAGTTGTCCGGCATTCTCGCGGCATGTCCTGCCCAGCCCAGTATCCGATCAGCCTTCACCACCTCCTGAATACTGGGTTCGCCGTAGAGTCACGCGAACTAGTGGTTCATCTTTCGCCTCCATACTCCGTTCTCCTGCACGCCGCCAAAGATGGTTCTTAACATTCTTCGCTCGAATACTCCGAGTGTGCGCAGGTCGCTTTCGAGCAATATCCATGCCTCGTACCCGTAGAGAACAACCCGTCTAATGAGCGAGCGTCATGTACAGGATACCCTTCGTGCGAGGGCTAAGTCTTCTTGACCGCGATTGCTTGTGGAGTCCATAGTAGGCACGGCATCCGCTGATATCTCGTAGCTGGATCTCACAAGTCTTAGAAGGTAACCAGGTTTTTATTTGCATTTGTTGCACGGTCAGCATATCCTTTTATCTGGTTCATCCCATACATGCTACTTGCTTGCCAGCTACAGTCTACGTTTGGTTTGATTCGAATCTTTCCTGTGGAGTTTCGAAGACAAAATCCCGATGATAAAATTTTTTCGTGGGAAGTAGAAATTGTTATGAAATTTGCTTGTAAGAAATTTGACTAAATTTGTTGAATTTTATCCATAATTATTTTAGAGAGAAAAAATACGAAATCGTAGGGCGAAATTCGAGAATGCCGAAGTTTTTGTGTGCAAATTCTAGCGCAAGAAAAAAATCGCAATAGCTCAATCGCTTTACTAGTAATCGGACATTCTTATTCTTCTTCTTTCTTTGTAGGAACTGCAACAGCTCCTAAAAGGTTGGGCCAGTGACTGTGACTATATGCCCAATTTTCGCACATTCATTGAGTGATCGGTCTTAAATTTGTATTTATATTACAGGTCTACTTTAGCTTTTTTCAAGTAATTTGCTACCTCCCTATAAAACTCAACATTACCAGTTTTGAACAACTCAATCCAATTCTGAAATTTTCCAGCGAAAGAGAAACTATCCCTGATGGCTGTGTATCTCGAGCAGTGTAATATGACATGTTCGGCCGTTTCCTCTTCTTTACAAATCTCACATTCGGAGCTATTTTCAATCCGCCATTTGGTCAACCAATATCTGGAGTAATCGTGACCAGTCATTAAGCGATTTAAAAGGCAAACCTCTCTTCCTTTGAATTGCTGATTTGTGTACCACACTTGCTTGGGCCAGACTGATTGGATTGCAAAATATTGCTTCCCTTTTCTATTTGACTCTGTTAAGTACCATTGTTGTGTTTTTGAAAGAAGTGCGATTTGAAAGTGGTTGTAAACGTCTTTAAGTAGCATTTTTGTCTCGTAGAAGGGGGCCTCTCGATGCAGTCCCATTTTTGCCAATCCGTCGGCGATTTCATTTCCGTTTATCTGCACATGACTTGGAACCCATTGGAACGCCGTGCCCCATCCCTCAGCCAAATTCAAAATTTCTGCAAGTATGCTTTCGCCTTCTCCTGTCTTTCTAGCTCTGTCTAATATTTGACAAGATGATCTCGAATCCGTGTAAATGACAAAATACAAATATTCTTCTTCCTCTATAATTTTCATGGCGTACCATATTGCCATCAGTTCAGCCGTCGTGATAGAACACTCTTGTTTTAGATGAAAATAGAATCTTTTGTTGGAGTACTCTACGTACACGCCTATACCACATTGGTTTGATTCTTTTGAAGCGTCAGTGAAAATTTTTCCACGATTTTTGAATTTTCCATGCATAACCTCTAAGGTCATTTGCTTAAGTATTTTGGAACTGGTATTGGCTTTGATGATCATATCCTCATTCAGGTGTTTATTTATTGTGACATTCACATGGGGGTTTATCTTCACTAAAGGTGTAATTCTGCCGAACAAATCCTTGTTTGCCATGAACACCTTTTCCATGTAAGAATATATATCAGGATCTTCTATTTGTTCATTGTATAACATACTTAATTGTTGTGAAACGATGTTGTTGCGGTGGAAGCATCTGGAAATTTCTTTCGCAGCTACCATTTCTTGTCGGAGGTGTAAAGGCTCCTGCCCACTTAAGGCTGTTAGCGCATTCAGCGGTGTTGATCTTGTGTTTCCTGTTATTTTCCTTAAACACTGATTATTAACGACCTCTAAAATTTTTCTTGTTGTAGTGGAAGCGTTATTATGCACCACACATCCGTATTCCAACACACTTCTGTTTAGAGCTGGGTATAGTTTAGCCATGACTTGAGGATGGGAGCCTGATTTAGTACCACCCAACACCTTTGCATATTTTGTCGGTCATTAATTTTTGTGCGTATAGTTTTTATATGGGCCCCAAAAGTAAGTGATCTGTCAAGGTATACTCCCAGGTATAGATGCTTATTTACAACTTCGAGTTTTGTATTGTTAGCAAAGATATTGAATGGCCTTTTACTACGACTAATTACCATCACTTTAGATTTTTGGGAATTGATGCTGAGATTCAGCCGCTCACAAGTCTCGACGAATAAGTTGAGAAAATCTTGAGGTTTACTTTCTAAAGCCTCCCAACTCTTTGCCGTCACAATGATTTCGAAGTCATCTGCGTATTGGACAAGAGTAACACCTTCGATATTAATATTGTGTAGCTCCGTGGTATAAACGTTGAACAACGTGGGAGAGAGAACATCGCCTTGAGGTAGGCCATTGCTTATTCTTCTTGTCGACACTTCTGTTCTAGTGTGGTAGTTTATTTTTCGATCAACCAAAAACGAATTGATCCACGTTATTATAGCTGGCGGTACGCTAATCTTGCTGAGCGTGTTCGTTAACATGTCTGTTCGAACCGCATTGAATGCGTTCGAAAGATCAATACAGATCAGAGTTGAAATATTATTTTGTCTACGATTTCTCTTAAGTTCATTTACAACAAAACAGATTGCGGTGTTTGTGGATATGTTCTTCCGAAATCCAAAAGAGGTGATAGGTAAAATTTGATTGGTATCTAGGTGGGACTGTAGATCAGAAAGAACTGCTGAATTCATAATTTTTGTCAGAGTTGGTACTAGCGAAATAGGACGTTTTCCTTCGGGACTACTTTGATCATTCCCTGGTCTAGGGATTGCTACCACTTTGATTGTTTTGAGCTCATCACTGGGGTACCCTCGCATCCACATTTGGTTCAACTCTTCGATGATGATTGCTACTACACTATGATTAAGCTTGCGTAAAATTTCGTAAGACAGACCATCTTCCCCAGGAGCAGAAGTAGATTTTTTAGACTGAAGTATCCTACACCATTTGTCGTAATTAATAAGTGTATTAGTAGCGATAGGATGAGGATCTAACCACTGATGATGTTCGTGGGGTCCAAAATGTTTATCCAGAAAACTATTCACTGCCAAGTTGTCGTCCAAGAGCGTGTTATTTTCAATTTGATTCACTCTTTTTCCTGTCAGTCGTCCTATCTTGAACCAAAGTTCCTTAGAGCTAGTAAATGGCCCTATCTCATCTGAAAACTCTTCAAATTTTGTTTTTATATCTTCCCGTTTTCGTTTTTGAAATACCGCAGCCTTTTGTTTGAACTTCAACAAGTTTTCCAAACTAGATTGTTTATTAAATTGTTTTCGCGCTTCTGGTTTTTCTTTCCAAGCTTCTACATCTTTTGTCCACCAGTATTTCGGAATTTTATTATCTTTCCTTCTATTCTTCTGTTTTATTTTCGAAACTTTTTCCTTAAGATCAGATATACTCGATATTTCATAGTTTTCAAGCTCTTCTATCTCTTTCATAATACTACTCTTATTATAGATGTAACGAGCTTCACGTGGTTTTTGAGCTTGAATAATGATCTCAATTGCCATGTGATGACTTCCACCTACTCCTTTTGCTAAGACGTTCCATTTCGGTTGACTGTTTAAATCCAAAAGGCAAATGCTCAAATCAACCGCAGATGGTTGTTTGTTTAGCATAACAGGGATAAACGTCGGTGACCCATCATTGAGGATAGTACAGTTTGTGTCACTGACTTTTTCGAGGAGAAATTTTCCTTTTCTGTCCGAGTGGCTGTTACCCCAGTCTTCGTGATGTGAATTTAAGTCACCACCCAAGAGTATTTGTTTGAAAGGTTCTATTTTATCAAATAAACGTGTGATGTCTTCTTTGAAATCGTTAAAATCTATCGAGGGACTGATATATACGGATACAATAAGCAATTTCAACGTGAGTATGTAAATCGATACAATCTGCGTTTTCTCAGTTAAGTTGGGAATTTTAATTTCAGTATAGCTGTAATTTTTCTTTAGTAAAATGCTGGCACCACCATATGCATCTTGTCGAGAATTAGATATGAGATGATATCCTGCAATCTTGTATTTATTAGTATTTTCTAGAAGTGGATCAATCCACGTTTCCGATAGTAAGCCGATATAATAATTTCCACCTGTCATATTACGATGGATTTCGCTTTTGTTTTTGCCTAAGCTTTGAACATTACATTGGAAAATTTTTAGATTTTTAGCAATTTTTGTAATTGAGTTTAACTGGTTAGAGCTAAGGGGGAGCTTACCTGTTTATTACTTCACTTGCCAGATCAAAATACTTCTTAGTGCAAAGTTTGAACTGTGCTCGAGCGTTTTCGTCAACTCCGACTTGGGTAATGAAGTCGGTATAAAATCTCATCAACGTGTTCTGCTGCTCATTTCTTATTTTGTTACTTATCTGTTGAATAGCCTTTTCAAATCGTTCGTTGTCTTCCACACGATGAGGGTTCTCTAAAGCTGTTCCGTTACGATGTGATGTATTTGTTGTTTCGATGATTGCGTTACGTCTTGATGCTATCTGGGAGACCTGGATTTCATCCTGTTTCCTGCGCTTGACTCCATGTTGTAGTGAAACGTCACTAGACTTTCCGATGTTCACCGCTGGTCGAATCGGCTTTCTTTCAAAGTTGGCTCGTGCCCATTGTTCCGTCAGCGTTGAACTACTTCCGGCAACACTTCCGTAGGCTTCTTCGATGCTTGGAAATTCGTCCACAGTGTTCAGTATCTCGTACATATTCGAGCTGTTTCTCGGTATTTGCTCACCAGCTTTGGCAAATGTTACATTTCGTTTTGACATCAACGATTTAATCCGTTCCTGTCGTTTGACCTCAGGACAATCTTGGTTTAGCGCATTAAGGCGGTCGCTTCCACATATAGCACACTTCATTTGTCGTTGGCAATTCCGAAATTCGTTTTCATTTTCGTGTTTTTCGCTGCAGTTCTGGCAACGTCTAACACTTTTGCAGTTGTCCGTACGGTGGTTCATTCTAAGGCAATTTAGGCAAATCACCACTTTTTGCACGAAAGGTCTCACCCGTGCTGAACAGCAAAAAAGCTTGACGCGATCTGGGAGTGCGTTTGCTCGGAATGTTATACTTATTCGGTTCGAAGGAATTTTCTTTTTATCCTGAAATCTGGTCAGCCTTTTGACCTCTACAACTGGAATTTCACATTCAATATCACTCATTATTTCTTGTTCTGAGATCGTTTCTGGAATCCCTGCCAAGACGCCTGTGATACACACCAGATGTTTGGGGATGTATGCCTTGTAAGGTTGGTCTGGTTCGTTCAAAAATTTCACCAGTTGGTTGGCCCGGGGAAAAGTACTCAGGAAGACCAAGATTTTTTTTCTGCCGGCGTATTTCATATCCGTAACATAACGTCTGAACGTATCCATCGATCGCAGCATCGATCCCAGCGCAAATTTGTTGATTTTAGCTTCATCCTTCTCCTTTCTGAGCTCTACATAAACCCGGTACGGACCACAGTCCATGTGGGTGTTTTGATAATCTTCTGGGGTTTTCTTATTTCCAAGAGCATGATCTTTTTCGTTTTCCTTTTGAGCTCTAGGAGAGGTGCCCTCTCCCGGCTCCAACTCGCTCATCGCGGAACACCTAACCTCACTTCACTTTATCTTTCAGCGTCCTTTTTCGCAAATTAACTGTTTTTGAAAACAGATTTCACCGTAAAAACACTTAACTCCAGTCTCTCTTCCGACTTATTCACTTGATAACCGATTTCCAAAACTTTTCAGAAATTTTCGCAAAATTGTTCGATTAAAAACGTTAACCCAAGCTGAAACGACGCGCTCTCAAGCTAACTCAACCGAAGAAAAATGAATCGGAAATTCAATATTTTGACAGCATTTTGCTGTCTGTGAAAAATACTATCTGACTTTTTTTTCAAAATTTAAAATTTACGCGTTTTTAAGATATTTAAGGAGTGTATTCGAAAAAAAATTAGAACTGCACCGAATAGTGGTAGGTATTCGGCGAACGGCCAAATACAGAATATTGACCTGTTCAACTACTCGGCCGAATATTCGGACGAATATTCTTTTGAGTTTTTCAATGAAAAAACAAAGGCGATTATTCCAATTTCCTTCTGTTTCTTCCATTTTAATGCCCCTAGTATTTTGTGTCGATTATCTACAACCAGGAAGAACATCAGATGATTTGTCGCTTCTAGGGCGTTTATCAACAAGAAGATTGGGTTCCTGTGAATTCTGAGACAAAAACAGGTCGAAACAGGTGCCAATTTGAAATTGCATATTTGATAACGAATTAGATGAAAATTGAACTTAAGAAAGATATTTTCAGAAATGTTGTTAAAACAACGTATCCATATGGTCGGGAAATTTATGACGATTTTTGAAAAAAAAAAAAAGCAAATCTGAACGAAGTCAAAGATAAATTCTTAAAAATACAAGAGGAAAAAGAAAGAAAAAACATGAAATTTAAAGTTTTCATTGAATCACAGCTGCAGCAGTGTAAAAATCGTATCAAAGGATTAAACAAAAATTTACATTCAGCTTTAAATTTTTTTAAAATCGTTTATGAATACAAAATCTTTAAATTTTCAAAGAGAAATTTCAGTTTTTTGTTTGATTTAGCAAATAATCTGAATAAACACGGGTAAGATCCGGAAAGTTTAAGGCAATATCTGGGCATCCCAGTCAGATTTAACAATATTGGATTTATGGGCAAGCCTGGATATATCAAGAAACATCTGGAATAAACGATAATCAAAATATAAAGGGATATTCGTCAGCATTCTCCTGTACGATCTACAGTGAAAGGTATACAGATATTCCTATGATGTTTTGCTAAACTATAAGTTTTTGATGATTGTGTAGCTCTTTCGACATTACTTTAGGATATTTCATAAATTATCCAAAATCATTTGAAAAATCTGTCAAATCTGTTTTTGTTTAAATTTTAATGATAAATATTCGGCCTATTCGGCCGAATACTTAGCTCAACTATTCGGTGTGCCGAATATTCGACTTAACGGATTTTTTAAGATATTCGGCCGACCGAATATTCGGTACATCTCTAAAAAAAAAAATGCAACACTTCGTTTTGTGAATAACTTTTGATACATGGATGGAAATTGATGAAATTTTCAGTGGCTACCTAGTAATGTGTACAAAATTTGGTGACAATCTGTCAAGTGGTTTTTGAGATAACGTTCAATACTGAATTTCATTGACAAAACTTTTTGGGCAGAATCTAGAAAAATCCAGAAAGGTCCAGTGGGAGACCCAAAATCAGCTAGAAATAATCTATTCCACCAAAGTTCACATGGTAAATCGTTTGAGAAGTTCAAGAGGACCCAATAGTGAGCTAAAATTTGAATAGAAGATTACCGAGAAAAATGTGAGAGGTTTTTTCAAGCTCAATCCGAAAATATGAATAGAGGAAGTGTTAGAAGAGTCAATGTTTCTGACTGGTTCGCCTAGCTGACTTATAAATAGGCCTGACTTTAATTCTACAAGGTAGAAAAACTGCCCACCGGTGAAATAAACAAAATACGGTAGACAAATCGTTCGCAAAATATGTATTAATAAGACTATGATCATTTAGAAACCGGGCAGTTACGAACGTGTGTATTTTAAAAACTATTCATTTGATCGAAAAAATTTCCATGGAAGAAATGAAGATGTTATTTAATATGTAATGTAAAAAAAATACCGTTGATTTAAAGAAATACCATTATTTTATCATAAAACCTTTTTTCATCTTTGCACATTTTTTTCAGTCATATACTGATCTATTATGTTTACCAGAGAAGCAAAACTTTTGCAAAATCATGATATTTTACACAAACTTACCTGGAAAAGCCAATTGGAATCTGGTTGAAACCTTTTCAGGAGTAGGCAATTTTTGCATATCCGAGCTCTACTAGCGTAGTTATCGCCGAGATTAAGGTCCCCGGGTACTAAATGATCATAGCTTTACGTCTTTTGAAAACCAAACGAAAATACAAATATTACTATCAAAGCATGTGGATGTGGAATTGTGGAATTAAAAAAAAACAATGAGAAAAATCAAGGAACTTGTTTCGTTGATTCTCTGTTTTAATAATAAGTTCTTTTCCAGAAAAATGAAAGTTATTACAGACGGTAACGTTATGGAAAGAAGTAATTTACCTGACCTATAAAAATCGAATCCTGATATTTCGGTTTTTTGGATTTTTGATTTCTCTAGCACTAATTTCTGCAGTTTGAGCCAGCAGCTTCGGCTCTGCGTTCTCGACTCGAGAATGTTCTGGCTCGGTAGTGGATAGTAAATTTAGAAAACCCTTATATAAATGTATATCCAAAAGAAATTTACTTACATATATGTTTTTTTAAGTATAAAAATATTTCTCCCGAAATGCCTATTGTAACGGGGACCAGATTGGTTATGAAAAAGGCATGATTTTATTTACCTGTTAAGTGCCTGAAGTTTTTCATATATGTACTCGATTTAAGTCAATTCGCATTTATCAAGTCTCATGAACATTATGAAACCTGATTTGATTGAAAAATCAAAATCTTTTATTTTGCAGTCTATGTGTGGATGCAGCTTAAGCGCAAATGAAATTTTGTAAAGTATACGTAGTCACATTGCAAAGTTGTCGGCTGATATTTATGTGTGAACGTATAATTCAAGAACGTACAAAATAAGGTGAGAAAAAGATTTATGTAAATGATTGACAGATGAAATAATGTGATTTTTTTTTAATAACGATTCGCACCAAGGAATATTTAAAGAAGATAGTGCCAAGGCAGCCTTGCTCTAGTATTGGTAAAGACTGTGACGCCAAAATCACGAAAAATCTGTCAATGTACTAGAAAATTTGCCTTTGTCGTTGATAATTCGAAGAATCCGTTGGAAATTTTCCACTTTGGAAACATGTTTTTCTAGAAGAATTCTTGCTTTTCAAAATCGGTACAAAAAAGTTGGATTTTTAAGTGATTTTTCTATAAAATAGACCACTGAAGTTCGTAAAAATGATTGATTTTCCTTACTCAAATTTGCAAAACTTTTCAATTAGTTCAAATTAGTCTTCCATAAAAATATTTGAGTCAGTGCAGTTCACGAGAATCAGTTGAACACTTAATAACTACCAACTGGATGTTTTTAAAACTGATTTTTTTTCAGTCATTCAATCATCATGATTTTTTTTTCTTTTTTACACGTTTTGCTTCAAGATGACATTCATGAATAAAATAAGAGAAAACACACATTGCAATCTTCAAAGGACCAAAAACCTCCATAACATAATAAACTAGAGGCCTTACAACACAATAAAAATTGAATTTTATTTCTTTTTCGTTCTAAATCGTGATACGGTCAAAATTTGGTCAAGGGAAAACGCGTGTAAATTGGTGAAATCGTTTATTTAAAAAATCAAATTAAATTTCTTTTTCAAGTTTAATTAGTATAAAATTCAGGAAAATATTCAGTAAGGCTTTCGCTTTTCCAAATCCGAATTGCCGGGCCTTACGCTTAACCCCTGCCATCAAATTTTGTACAGCCACCTTGTCCACCTTCTTCGCCGAAGAAAGCCAGTTTGCCTTGAACTGCTGCTCGTCCTTAGCAGTTTTTTTGGTCTTCTTTAGGCTCCGTTTGACAATATCCCAGTATTTCTCAATTGGGCGGAGCTCTGGCGTGTTGGGAGGGCTCTTGTCCTTGGGAACCACCTGCACGTTGTTGGCGGCGTACCACTCCATGGCCTTTTTACCGTAATGGCAAGATGCCAAATCCGGCCAAAACAGTACGGAACAAGACGTTTATTCAAACACTATTTCACGTAAATTTCATGGTTGACAGTCCCGGAAGCTATGAAAATGCTGCTTTTCAAGCCACAGGTACAGATGGCTTGCCAAACCAGATATTTCTTCGCAAACTTTGACAGTTTAATGTGTTTGAAAATATCTGCTACCTTTCCCCTTCCTTTTGCCGTATAAAACTCCTGTCCCGGAAGCTGCTTTGACATAGGTTTCGTCGTCCATTACCACGCAGTCAAACTTCGTCAGCATCGTCGTGTACAGTCTCCGGGATAGCGCTTTGGCCGTCGTATTTTGTTTATCATCGCGATTTGGAGTCACTACCTTCTTGTAAGTCGATAGTCCTCGATGGCACGGTTGTTGACGATACCCCAGCTTATTTGCGGCAGCTCGGAGAGAGGTTAGGGTTTCGCTTGAAACTACCGGCAGCTCTCTTTGTCGCCTCAGTGGCTTCCGGTTTTCGATTTACCCCAGATCCAGCCTTCCTGGCTGTCGACAAACGTTTCCCAAACATTTTAATTACATTTGTAACGGTTGATTTGGCAACTTTTAGCGATTTTGCCAGCTTTGCGTGCGAGTAGCTCGGATTTTGGTGATGCGCGAGCAAAATTTTGATACGCTGCTCTTCTTCCTTGGACGGCATTTTGACAACTGAAGAGTGAATTCCAAAATCAAAATAGGAGCAACATTCTTCACACACACACACACCTTCAAAATGAGGGGTGTTCAGGTTTTTTAAATGCAAAATTGAAAGAAATAGGGGAACATGCCCTATTATGCGCCACCTAAGCGAATCGCTGATTTCCTATGAACTCCACGTACAAATTGTGGTAAAAATGGGTGTATTCGTTGAAGAAAAGTGTTTTCTACAAATGCCTATGATTTTTTATAACTCAAATTGCTATAGTTGCTTCAAAAACTTGATTTTTTAAAAGCATATTAAAACCCACAGAACAAAACTGTGTTGCAAATACGCGCCGCTGTGTATCCAATACGCGCCTAGCAGCCGAACACACCCGAAAGCAGCCGAAGACCGAAAACACACCAATACTTACAGACACTTTGACTGAAAAGAAAATCAAAATGGACTAATCAAAATTATAATAAAAAAGAAAAGTAGAATTTTTGGACTTAATTAACGCTCAAAATATGGTTTTAGACTTTTTGTCCATTTTTAATGAAAATTGGCCTTTTTGAAAAATTAATGCTATTTTCAGCCTACTACGATTGGCGCGTTATAACGAGCGCATGGGCCGTGATAGAACATACCCGTAAAAAGCATACCATAGCGAGTTTAGTATGATTTTTTAGCATAAAATCATTGTTTAGATTCTCCTCTATCGATGTGTCAGAAAATATTGTCTTATTCGTTTTTCTCTGCTTGGTGACACCTTAGTGAAAGTGTTTTAAAATTTAGATCGAAATGAAGAAAAACCTAAATTGTGAAATTATCACGACACAGAGGTTTTTTGAGGAAAAATTCATACTTGCCATGACCAATCACAGCATTTAAAACCTATTGGTAATATTTTGCAGGCTTAAAATGTTTCAGATTCTTCAAAACAAGGGTGGCGCGTATTAGCCACATGGGGCGTTATATGAACTTTTCCCCTACGTCAAGTTGATGTTGACCAAATTTTGACCGTATCACCCTTTTACACGTGTTTTTCTTTGAAATGTTTTTTTTTTTACATGGTGTCAAATGATTTGTTTTTATTTTAGGAAATCATACTCATTTTAAAAGTTCATAAAAATATCTACGGAACTTACTAGAACATAATGAACGTTACGTGCTTTTTCTCGAAACAAGCTTTTATGCACTTTTACCTCTTCAACTCCAAGGGTCTCAATTGGTTGTTTTCTTTCAAATTAATCAACGGAAACAGATTGTTCTTTAATAAAATAAGAAAATTGTGTTTTTCAATGTTTATTTCAGATTTCGCTTTTAAATGGTCTATTTGCCTAGTAAAAATCTTATATCTTACAGTTGTGCCTTCAAGATGAGTTAAAATTAAATAGGATTTCATAACCTTAAAATTCCAATGCCTACGCGCGAAGCTGCTGTGCTGCGTTTGATGATTGTTTTCTATAGAAATGCGCGTTTAACATTTTTTAATTGTACAGCCCTTTTAATATTTGGGTAATTTATTTACAATTTGATTTATAATATCTGTCGTCTGGGTCTGTGATCCTACGTAGGGATATAAAAAAATAAAACCGTTTAGAGGTTTTGTTGCTTAGGTCCTTAATCTTCTAATAGTACGATATTGAAACTTGCGAAAGCCCATTTCAATAAGCGGTTTATTGACGATAATAGTGTTGGAATCACTTACAATTACCTCCATCTACATTTAAAGTTTACCAATTTTTTTCGTTGTAAAAGTGTTGATTTAGTAAATCGTTATACATTTTTGTCATTCATCGATTCGATTGGTTTACAGATTAATTTTCTAACAGCAGTTAGTAAGTCTTTTGCCTATACCGAGATATTTGGAATATAATATGTACAATATGGCTCCAAAGTCTCGTCAACTAATCAAATCAAGCTTATGTAAAAGCGAGGAACTTAACACTGAATAAGTACTATTTAGGTAATTACCACTTTATGCATTGTTGTAATCGTATAACATTTGTTTCTCGTACACAGCTATTAGGACGAGGCCATCAGTTTGGCCGCTTGAATGACATTGTGCTGGTGATGATAGCCGGCAAGATCTGCCGCCGAGCTGTGATGATGATGATGGTGGTGATGGTGGCCATGTGAAAGTGCCCCATTGACGGATCCTCCGACTGCCGCTGCGGCTGCTGCTGCCGAATGTGGACTGTGGTGGGAGTGCAGCGATCCGAAGGTTCCTCCGAAATAGCCACTCTGCAGGCAGTTGTTCATGTAATCGCCGTAACCATTGGACCCGGATCCGGAGGTAGGAGTTGAGGCTGCCAGCGGATTGGATTCCGTTTTGATCTGACCGAAAGGTGAAGATCCCAACCCACTTCCGGTATGCTGCATATAGTTATTTCCGGCTACCGAATGATGGGAAGGATTCGACGACGTTGGCGTTGTGTAGATATGCGATGATGAGTTGTGAGACCCAATCTGTTGGTGTGAGGACGATATACTTCCGGAACCGTTTCCTCCTGTTCCACCCAAACCGGAAACCGATCCTCCCATGCTGCCGGAACCGCCATTGCCCAGCCCAGAACTCAGTGACGAGAGATCATACTTGCCGCCCAGATTGAGCGAGCTCGAGTGATGTGAATGATGCGAAGAAGATGTCAGAGACGAGGGAAGCTGGTACGACTGATGGTGATGCGGATGATGGTGATGTGGATGATGATGCGGGGAGATGTGCAGAGATCGAAGTGGCGGTGATGTTAGGCTTCCACCAGGAGTTTTGGGGCTAAGCGACAGGTTCTTGGAGTTGCCGTTGCGATCCGTTTGCATTAGAGATCCTGGAAAAGAGATAAAAAATGAATGGAGTAATATGTATTGAGACATTAAATAGGTTTGATATTTTAACAGGGTGTCTAAAAATGATAACTGCGACTCAAATATCTAACATTTCCGTTTGTTTCATTGCAAACATTGCATTGCACATTGCAAAGGTCACATAATGGATTTTTCTTCAAGAGAGCGTCTTCCGGATGCTTTGGTTGCATTAGACCAGGCTGATGTACGACCGGGACGATGACAAGTGGACAAATTTGAAGACTTTAACCAAGAAAATGGCGTTTACACAGCGGAAGGTAGTAAAGAAGTTAGTCGAGTGCTACACACTAAGATTGCATTTATCCTGCTCGGGACCATGATTCTCAATATCTGTTCAATTCAAACGAAAATCGAATGAGAACTCACTCGAATCTCAGGACGCTTCAGAAATCCGAGACAAATTTTCTACGAGAGCACAGGAACTTAAAGTGTCCCCGTAATTTCAGGACAGTGTTCTTCTGAATCACGGGAGATTTTTCTCGGTTACAGTTCATTTGTTCCAGACGCGTGGAAAAACAGTGATTTTTTCTGTCATTTTCTACCGTGTGGGTGCAGACAGCAACGAGATTTTAATTAATGTGATTTTCAATCAGTTGTTAAGATGTTAAGTGTTGTAACAAAGAAGCAAATCAACGATTTTCATCTTCAGAGCGGCAGATCGTCGAAAAACATTTGAAACAAATACTAATCGCCCATCCGTCCATCCGTAGCCTCAAACTTTCCTGGCCGACAAAGTTTTGTTCCGGTACGCTTGGTTGCCTGTACTGTACGGCAAACTCAGAGTAATAGTCTCAACCACAAGAGTTCATGCAATTGCCCTTCATCCAACAGCGGCATCTTCAACGGATCAACAACACCCGCAAATACCCGATCGGTCCAAAATCAGGAAAAACGAGGGTTTTTTAAATTATATAATGTTGTGTGTAAAAATGTTTTACATATACTTAAAAAATTAAAATTAATTGATTTATGTGTGAAGAAAATGTATGTTTTCATTAATAGCAAAAAAAAAAGTCTTGAGAATTGATTTGAAACCAGAGAAAAAGGAAACCGCATCAGATATCCGCAAATCTCGAAAAAAAGCCTGTCATCACAGGAAAAGAGAGTAGCAAAACTCCCTGCAATTCACAGGAGAAAATCGTTTGACTCTTCAGGTTAATTTAGCAGATGTTTCCAAAAAACTGTTTTTCTGCCCTGAAATTGTCCTGTAGTTTAAGCTGTTGGAAATATAGGACGAAATCGTCCCGTCCACAGGGGAAAATATTAAGTGTGTACAAGAGAATATCTTCACGTCAAAGAGCCAATGCGTTACGTTTTCCTAGCAATATCCCGTACGTTCTTACTCTAAGACTGGCGTGTCAAACTCATGAGGGTCCGTGGGCCGCATACAATAGGTTATATGGTCTGGCGGTACGTGGTAAAAAAATCAATAGGAAGAACATCAATAAGATGCGAACCTACATGACAATTTGAAAGTTGTTTTCCTGCATGATTTTGCTGTCCCAAAATTGTCTTGTAACTTAAGATTAAGCGTGTATGGAAAATAACGGGAGCAAAAATTTGAACAAAAGTGGGATGATCGATTCTAGGACAAAAAACTATATAAATTCTCTTATAAATGTTTGATCAAGCACAATCCGAACATTTCGATTCGATTATTTCATGTTGCTTAGTTTAAAAAGTTGTTCACCAGTATATAAAAAAAGGGCGATTAGACCGTGTGATGGAAAAAACGGACAGCTGAAATACAAAAAGGGAATGGACTGCAAAACGATTTTTTTAGCTGGCGCCTGGATGTTTTCTAGTCGGAAATTTTTCGAGAGTATAATGGAGAAAAATAAAAAAAAATGATATCTAGTTTTCAATAAGGCTGACAATTCATGGAAGCTGCAAGTTGTACATTCCCGTTCGGAAATTCTCGTTAATTTAAGAAATTCGGGAATTTCCGATTCCCGGGAATCACATTTTTATTCCCGAGAATTCCCGACATGTATAAAATTATTTCTCTGGAAAAGCCTGATAGCCTCCGGAACCATTGTTATTGTTCTTTTTGAAATTGTAGGGTATTTCGAGGGAATATGCACCTGCTATACACCCGAATACATTGCAACATGTGCTTCGTTTTGATATCTTCTACTCATATTCTGTCAATAATATTACTTTTTATTGTAAAAACTATGAAAATATTCGATTATTTACAAACGCCTTTAAAAGCAACCTTTGAAATCATTGGATGTTAAACGCCCCAGTGTAGGCAAATGATGCTCCAATTGGATCAAATCGACTCAAAAACAACACAAAGTTTACAGTGAAAATAAATTAATTCTGTTATTATATAAGGAAACAAAAAATGAAAAAACATATCTTTTTTTTTTCAAAGTTTATGTACATGTGGTTTGTTAACATTTCTCAATGAACAAATTGAAATTTTTGAAACTTTTGACTTTATTTTGAACTGTATCAATTTCAACCAAATTTTTTTGCTGTTTTTGGCGACAAATTTAGTGAACCGATTCGATTTTCAGTGCCCGTTTTTTAATCAAACCCGATCGAAAGTTGTAATTATTATGCATCCCAATGATAATTTAGGACTGAGCAAAGAGGAAGATCGATGTATCATTTCGATAATCGGTCTGAATTAATGGGAAACTGCACTCCAAAATTTAGAATAACACACGTGGTTTTGTTGACATCTTACCGAACAGCACCTTGAGAGGAGGGCGATTTGTCCAAAAATTGATGGGGCATTCCTGAGGCAGTAGACATTTTGCTGCCATTTGGTGTAATTTTATTTTGTCAAATAGATAAGTTTAAAAAGATTATATGTGTTTCCATGAACGAAAACCCATAACCCTTCGAAAAAAATATATGAAAAATCGAGCAGCAGGTACGCAGATTGTGTTTTCTCGAATGTAAAAATCATAAAGGGTGATACGGTCAAAATTTGGTCAAGGGAAACGCGTGTAAATCGGTGAAATCGTTTATTTGAAAAAATCAAATTTAATTTCTTTTTCAAGTTTAATTAGTATAAAATTCAGGAAAAATATTCAGTTAGGCTTCCGCTTTTCCAAATCCGAATTGCTGGGCCTTACGCTAAACCCCTGCCATCAGATTTTGTACAGCCACCTTGTCCACCTTCTTCGCCGCAGAAAGACAGTTTGCCTTGTACTGCTGCTCGTCCTTAGCAGTTTTTTTGGTCTTCTTTAGGTTCCGCTTGACAATAGCCCAGTATTTCTCAATTGGGCGGAGCTCTGGCGTGTTGGGAGGGTTTTTGTCCTTGGGAACCACCTGCACGTTGTTGGCGGCGTACCACCCCATGGCCTTTTTACCGTAATGGCAAGATGCCAAATCCGGCCAAAACAGTACGGAACAACCGTGTTTCTTCAGGAAAGGCAGTAGACGTTTATTCAAACACTCTTTCACGTAAATTTCTTGGTTGACAATCCCGGAAGCTATGAAAATGCTACTTTTCAAGCCACAGGTACAGATGGCTTGCCAAATCAGATGTTTCTTCGCGAACTTTGACAGTTTCATGTGCTTGAAAATATCTGCTACCTTTCCCTTTCCTTTTGCCGTATAAAACTCCTGTCCCGGAAGCTGCTTGTAGTCGGCTTTGACGTAGGTTTCGTCGTCCATTACCACGCAATCAAACTTCGTCAGCATCGTCGTGTACAGCCTCCGGGATCGCGCTTTGGCCGTCGTATTTTGTTTATCATCGCGATTTGGAGTCACTACCTTCTTGTAAGTCGATAGTCCGGCTCGTTTTTTGCACGGTTGTAGACGATACACCCAGCTTATTTACGGCATCTCGGAGAGAGAGGTTAGGGTTTCGCTTGAAACTACCGGCAACTCTCTTTGTCGTCTCAGCGGCTTCCGGTTTTCGATTTCCTCCCGATCCAGATTTCCTGGCTGTCGACAAACGTTCCCCAAACACTTTAATTACATTTGTAACGGTTGATTTGGCAACTTTTAGCAATTTTGCCAGCTTTGCGTGCGAGTAGCTCGGATTTTCGCGATGCGCGAGCAAAATTTTGATACGCTGCCCTTCTTCCTCGGACGTCATTTTGACAACTGATGAGTGAATTCCAAAATCAAAATAGGAGCAACATGCTACACACACACACATACACACACACACCTTCAAAATCAGGGATGTTCAGGTTTTTTAAATGCAAAATTGAAAGAAATACGTCAAGGTGATATTGACCAAATTTAGACCGTATCACCCTTTACATGTTCTTGTTTCCCTCTGGCTTTGAAAGCGAGTCTTAAAAAAGCCCAAGACATCGTTTTTTTCATATGAAGAACAATTCTGTAAAGTATTCAGAAAAACGATAAAAGTTGTATAAATCAAACAAATAAAAAGATATTGTTTTTATTGATCAATAATTGAATAAATGCGTTCTTCATGTTCAGGTTATATTTATAGTTCGTTAGACTTTTTTAAATTTATCATTGTTGAAAACAGTTTCCCGATACCCGAGAACGAAAAAATGGCCGGGAAATGGACAGCTAAAAGCTTTTTTCTACCGAAACGAGCAACGCCAGAAGACTTCAAGCACTCACTGTCGAAATATCTGAGGTCAAGGAGAAAAATAGCGAGTTATTTAGATCTCTTTAAATCGATAATTCTATTCTAACCGTTCCTTTGGAACATGCAACTGCCGATCTCTAAATTTCGTGGGCAGTACCCATTTGCTCTCCAAAGAATTGAAGAACCGCAAATTCGACATCGTAACGCTGCATGAGGTATGCTGGAAGAGCTCCACGGTACGAATGTCGTGCCATCTACCAGAGCTGCGGCAACACACATGAGCTTGGAACAGCTTTTCTAGTAACGGGAAAGCGCGTGATCGGGTAGTGGCCGATCAACCCACGAATGTACCGGTTGAGGATCAAGGACCGCTTGTTCAACATCAGCTTCATCAACGTGCACAGCCCTCACCTAGGAAGTACCGGTGACAACAAAGATGAATTCTACGCACAGCTGGAACCTGAGTACGACCGCTGTCCAAAACATGATATCAAGATCGTCATCGGGGATTTCAACGCTCAGGTGTCGGCCAGGAGGAGGAATTCAAACCGACAATTGGAAGGTTCAGTGCGCACCAGCTGATCAACGAAAACGGCTTAAGGCTCATAGATTTTGTCGCCTCCAAAGGATTTGCCGTACAAAGTACCTTTTTCCAGCACCGCCTCCCACACAAGTAGATCGACCACGTTTTGATAGACAGCCGGCACTTCTCGGACATCATCGACGTCAGATCCTGTCGAGGCGCCAACATCAAAGCAGACCACTATCTGATGATGGTGAATATGCGCCCAAAACTCTCCGTAGTGAACAGCATGCGAAACCGACGACCGCCTCGGTTAAATATCGCACGACTGAAGCAACCTGAGGTCACGGCAGACTACGCGCGATAGCTCGAAGCAGCGCGAGCTTGGGCGAGCTTGACGAAGCCCCTCTCGAGGACTGTTGGGATACTATCAAGACAGCCATCAACGCTGCTGCGTAGATCGTCTTCGGGCATGTGGAACTAACTCGTCGAAATGTGGAAAATCACTGACAGGAGAAAAAGTGCCGCCTGGAGAAGGAGGAGCTCGAGGAGCTGGAGCAGCTGTATCGTTCCCAAAAAACACGAAAGTTCTATCAGAAACTCAACGCATCCCGCAAGGGCTTCGTGCCACAATCCGAAATGTGCCGGGATAAGGACGGGGGCATCCTGACGGACAATCGTGAGGTGATCAAAAGGTGGAAGCAGCACTTCGATGAACACCTGAACGGCGCACATGCAGGAAGGTACATCGCCGGCGTAGTCAACGACGTACCCTACGCACCCTACGCATTCATCGACTTCAAAGCCGCATACGACACGATCGACCGTGACGATCTATGGAAAATCATGAACGAGAACGGCTTTTCCCGGATGCTAACCAGGCTGATCAAGGCGACGATGAATGGAACGCTGTGCTGTGTGCGGATTTTGGGTGAATTGTCGAGTTCATTCGAATCGCGCAGGGGGCTTCGACAAGGCGATGGACTATCCTGCATGATGTTCAACGTGGCGTTAGAACGTGTTACTCGACGAGCGGTGCGGGGCACGATTTTCGGTCCAGTCAACTTATCTGCTTCGCCGATGACATTGATATAGTCGGCAGATCATCTGCGGCGATGGAGGAGATCTATCGCAAACTGAAACGCGAAGCAGGAAGGATCCGAAACCAACCGAACCCGCTTGACCAGTGATAACACGGTCACGATCGACGGCGACGAGCTGGAGATAGTCGAAGACTTTGTCTATTCCGGCTCACTGGTGACCGCAGACAATGACACCAACAGTGAGATCCGGCGGCGAATGATCAACGGAAGTTGTGTCTACTAAGGGCTCCACAAGCAACTGCAGTCGAGAAGACTTAGCCCTCGCACGAAGTTTAACCTGTATATGACGCTCACGACACGAGATATGGATATTGCTTGAGAAGGACCTGCGAACACTCGGAGTATTCGAGCGATGAGTGTTAAGAATCATCTTTGGTGGCGTGCAGGAAACCAGGTGAAGTACAGTATTCAGGAGGCGGTGATGGCTGGATGGTTACGCTAGGCAGGACATGCCGCGAGAATACCGGACAACTGTCCTGCCAAACAGGCGTTCGCTGCCAATCCGGTAAGAACGAGACAAGCAGAGGCGCAACGAGTGAGGTGGTTAGACCAAGTGGAGCGTGATCTGAGGTATGTAGGATGCCCGAGAAATTGAAGAACGGCTGCCGTGGATTGAGTGAATTATTGTTCATCAGGAACATCATGTAAATAAATGTTGTTATGAAAATGGTACCAATAAAAATGGAAGAACCTAAATAGCTTATTGAAAATCAGTCATGTCCGATTTTTGACAACCAATGCTATAGGTTGAACCTTCTCTTGAAACGTTGAAGATCCTTATGCTTTACTCTGCATTTGGTATTTTGGAAAGGGGGTTAAAACATAGAAGTTTTCGTATTAGGTGTAACCTCACTTTCCTTTGTCAGTAATTCACGAGCACAGTGCCCTAATAATCACTTGCTTTCTAACAAATAACAGAAAAACAATTTCTCCACGTTTTTCTGATAAGTGTTTTTCAGGAAGGCCTTGGATGAGGTGAAGTAGGTATCTCCCTTCCGCTTCTTTCCTAAAATAAGGGATCCAAACTTGCATCCGAGTCGGAAAACGGACAATTCAAGATGCAAGTAATTGATCTTCTAAACAAAAGTGAATATTTCCAAATTACTATTTAGAATTGACAGTTACAATTCACGAACCTAATCTCTTAAAGAAAAATAAAACAATCCTTACCATCACCGAGATCGTCCTTCTTTCCACCAACGCCACCAACCAGGGACATCACATCGGTTCCAC
>NW_026598584.1:0-25000 GCF_029784155.1 Uranotaenia lowii | reverse complement strand
GTACGACCGAGGTTCAAAACATAGTTCGATTCTATGAACTTAAAGTTAAGTATCCTTTTTCCTCCTTGCGATGGTTCAAAATGGAGTTCGAACTGCAAACTCAAAATTGATCCTTTTTTTCCTTCGGCGAGGGAGCAAAGCTGAGTTCGACCTTATGAACTAAAAATTGAACTCTCTTTTTTGGACTGAAAACACTTAGCGAGTTCAGTTCGAACCGGAACAGCAATCAACGAACATGTCGCAAAATTTGGTCGTTCCGGAACAATTACCGGAAGACTATGAAGGAACTTCGTAATGGAATGCATGTTCACCGTGTCAGCGTAAAATTTTGTCCGTCATTGTCACCATACAGCACAGAGAACAGACGTACAAGCTAGCCCACGAAACTTGTGTAAATATCCCAACAACCTTTTTGAAATAATTTTTGTTGTTTGGCTACGATTACGCCTTTTCGAAAACTTTGCACTTCAAAGTTGATTTGTAACTCTTGAACGGCGCAATAGTTGCAGTCAGTTTCTAACGTATTTTTTTGGTGATAGCATTTGAAATTTTACACACTTTTTTGACGGTTTTTTGTTCGAGCTTGTACGTCTGTTTTCTGTGCCATACGGTGAGCGGCTTGGAATGTCCGGAAACTTCCGGATGTTGTTTACTTCCCATAGGAAGTAACATCCGGAAGTTTGCCCCTAAAAAAAAAAGGATAAATTCGAGTTCGGCAGCCGAACTTAGTATTGAGTATGCCTATTAGAACTTAGTTTTGCTATTGCCAAGACAAACTCAAAGTTGAGGGAAGCCACTGAAGTGCTGTTTTGAACCAAAACTACTTAATTTTGAGTTTAAAAAAAAGAGCGTGCGAAAACAAAGAAATTCGACACTTTATATCTTAGAAACCACTTTACCAAATTTGTAAAAATGTTGTACCTTTGTATCACCGGAGAAAGGTTGTGTTCAGTTTTATCGACTATAATGTCATATTAAATTTATAACATTTGTGTTATGATTCATGTTGTGGCCATGCTTGGCAAAAGTCATCGTCATGAGGCGTGAAGCTGTGACTGTGAAGCCTCTTGGTCCGTCAAACTCAATTGACTGTTCCTTAACGACTAGTCACTTCGTTAGACAGTCATTCATTCCCCATTCATTTGAAGCTAAAATAATAACCTAGTCAAGCAATCGCATTCAAACGACCGATGACGAAAAAGAAACGCATGTATTATTATTGTTGCTCCTGCCAGCAAGCCGAAGACGATCGAAGAGGAACAAGAAAAGCATTTATTATTATTGTTGCTCCTGCCAGCATGCTCGTTTTCAGTTTTTTATTGCTATTGTTGCTCTCTGCCAGCAAGTCGTTCAATTAGTTGTACCTGCCGTCAGCAGCCGATCGAAGTTTGAAGAGATTTGCCAGTCACTCTCAGGAGAAATTTTGACCATGTGTAGGAGCTTCGCCAGTCGATGATGGAGAAATGGTGATTGTTGTCGTGCTTTATCCGTCATGCGAGTAGTGAGGCTCCGTCAATTGAGAACAGTGCCAGTCGTTTGATGAAACAAAACTAGTCGGGTCAAGCGTGACGGGCGAAATTTACCATCACTGGTTGTGGCACATTCGCGGATAGGGAAAAAACAAGATATCCCATATTTGGTCCGTATTTGGTGAGATCCTTATCGAGAGTATACCTTTGCAACATAAGTTTCTGACATTAAAGCCCATGCCTCAGAAATGGAAGCTTGTAGAGAATTGGCACTTTGGTGAGGGGATCCACAGGCCTCCACTTAAACAAACGCCCATATCAATTTGTCGAGGGGGTTCTAATCCGGGCTGCTCGGAGGCCAAAGATCCTTCGGTCAAAACTTCATATTCTCTTCCAGCCAGGTTTGGGTTTGTTTCGAGATATGGCATGGGCTCAATCATGTTTGAAAGCAACATTCTCGGACTTCAGTATGAACTTTAACTCCAACTTTTCTTCAATTCATTCGAAGCAACTGCTCCAAACACTGTGGTGAGATGCTTGGTGGTTGACTTGAATTTCACATTTTCTGGAACATCCTTAGCCTCCGTTAGTGAAATATATCAATCCGAGCGTGATTTGGACACCGGAGAAGATTTTTAAATTTATTTATTCCACAAATTCTCAGATTTAGATTAAAAAACAGGTCACAAAAATCAGTAAATAAGTATTATTAGCAGGTTAGAATCGGTTTGACCCGGACTCCTATTTTGATGAGAGAATCTAAACATAGTACTTCATACATAAGTATATATATTAGCATCCACCCTTTTGAAGCGACTTTTATTTGAACCTGTAAGCACCATAAGCAGATTTCATTCCGAGAAACATGACAGCAATATCACGAAAAAAAATTGGTATGCGAGTAGAAAACCAACAAACAGCGCGGATCTATCCATCAGGCTGCAAGTGACGCCTAAAGCTTCGTTGTATTATATGTTTGTAACGCAACCACTGACATTTTCATCAACCTCAAAGTTTTCCGTTATCGGTTGTGTGATTAAGCTCTCACCAGCTCCTCGCAATGGCAACATTACTCATAAAACCCCCCAACAAATGTATGGCTGGATGGTATTTAGACTACGGCGATGGCACAGGTACAGGTGCATGCAGGAGACTCATTAGAATCGGGTAAATACCTGATAATAAAAAACAGCACCTTTTGATAACGAAACTGAACCCACATGATATACGTGAGTAGTATGACAGCGACAAAAAAACAACCTCTCTCTTATCAGTAAACCAATTTGGACGTGGCTTCCCTCGTACAACCTGGCAGTAACGGCTCTGTTTGTGAATAGGTTCAAAGTTTTCCAGCGTTCAGACTGAATAAATCGATCAAATGCATGAAAATATTGTTTCCAAATACATTAAGTTGAGTCACAATTCAGGATGCTTAAAAAAAGTTGACATCCAACATATTCTATATCAGAAACCACCCTTAACCTTCCTAGGCCGTTCGCAAAGTTTTGAACAAATTATTTTTCGCTTGTTTTGACTAGTAAATTGAATCTATTTGACTAAGCAGATGACCTATAGAATGCTTTGAACAGAAAACCTCCGAAAAAAGACATCGTTTTAAAATTCTTCTATCTGCAGTATATTTTTTCAATATGTTTTGAAATTGTGAAAAATAAATCTTTTCAAAAATATATAAAAATTTTAGGGTCCCATGGGAGTTTTGGTCGCAATCTTGGAATTACCAGAACAAAAATTCTCACTTTTTAAAAGAGGTAATATTTTTTCTAAGCAACGCTGTATCTCATTTTTAATTGAACCGATTTTCAAAATTAAAATTTTAGTTTTATTTTGATAACATGATTATCATTTTCACTGAATACACATAGTATCTCAAATATTACTGTTATTCGTAATACGAGAATGAAAACAAGAAAAAAAATCGTGATTTTCGAACCCGTCTGTTACGATGCGTACATTTCTCATTTTGTTATCGTGATTTCTTAAAACTTTTCATCAAACCTGAATAGTTTTTATATACCCAATAATAGATTTTAATCTCTACAATCGATGGATATGCTTTTTGTGTGGTTTTTCAAAAATTTGTACCAATTTTTTCCAAATTTACTAAAAGATGTCGGAGTTCGACCAGATTTTGAAACGTTTTGTAGCAAGCGAACACAACCCCCCGGGAGAGCTTAAATCGAACAAAATCCATGGCTCTCCCAGTCGTGCTCTCGAAATCTGCCATCCTATAGCAGACTGAAGGAATCGCCCGCATGGCTACGTAGGGTGGTTTGTGCTGATACGTATGAATATTTTTACGTAATTCATAGCTAAGTCATTGACTTCATTTTGATTGTTTTTCAGCTTTTCAAAGTAACAGAGACCTACCGTCAACTGGGGCAACATGCAACAATTTTCAACTTCAATGGCTTCTAAAAAACTTATGTTCACAGTTAATCCTACCCATAATACATCAAAAGTTTTAAGGGTGATGGGAGATCAAATTGGCGTAGTTTGAAAAATTATTTGTTTCTTTAGTTATTTTTAATTTTCTAAAAACATGCGATTTTCACCCTCCTTAGAAAATGGGGTAACTTGCAACAAACTTTGTTTTTAATGAAAATTCTTATGAACACGTATGAAAATTTATAGTTTTTAATATATTTGCGATGTCTTAAATACCATAACGCATGAAAACACCAATTGCAGTAATTCTTTGTTCTGTTAAAACGAATTTTCACATTTTTTTCTGAAAATAAGGATGCTGCATACATTTAGGGGTTAAATAATACTACGAAAAATTCTTAAAGCTGAAATCATAAAAATAAATGTTTGGATGAATGAAATTTTGATGTTTACAAACGCGTGATGAAAAACGTTCATATTCCAGCACATGGAAACGAGATCTACAAGGTATTTCATTGATTTAAATTTTGTTGCATTTTACCCCATACACCTAACTGAATCATAAAAATATTTATTTTAAAAAATTGAGTGATTGTTCGAAAAATATTTTTACACCAATAGTGTTGGTATAGCATGAGGAATCCAGTTAAAAGTTTGTAGGTCATATTATCAATCCAATCCGTCATACTGGGTAAAGTTTTTTTCGGCATCGAAAAATGTTAAAATTTGTACATTTATTGCTCGATTTTTCAAATTTTATATAAAAATAAAAATCTTGTAAAAACTAGCTTAAGATACGAGAAATTATGTTATCATCATTTTGTCATCATTAAAAGATAACTTTATTACAATAAATTAAATTAAAAATTGATTCAATTAGGTGTTATATAAATGTTGCATCCCACCCCGCTGTTGCATCATGCCCCGTTTGACGGTAGTTCATGCCAAAGCATGGCCCGCGGGCCACACATGTGGGACCGCGAAGCTTTTTCCAGAATGACCACATTGTTATATTTAAGAGTTTGGGTTTTTGTTGTTTCTTTACAATTTTGAGATGAAGTTTATCAAATTTGTATCGATACAAAAATCGGAACAAATCTGTATATTTTTTAATTTTTCAATATTTGTCATATGAACAGTACTTTTGAATAAAAGATTTATTTTGCGATGAATTCCCCTTGATTAATAAGCTCATACCAACTTCTAAAAGCGATATCAAATACCTCTTTAATTTTTAAAATCTGTTTGGATAGTGTCAAATTTTGAAAAAAAAAATAATTCTTTGGATGTTTCTAAAGCTTTGGTCACTTTTTGGAAATCCGATTTTATAGTACGCATTACATTTGAAACAGCATTTTGAATAGTTGAAGTTAGTTCAGTTTTGGAACTATCAATGATGGAGGTCTGGTAGACTTTTGAATAAAAAATTAAAAAAAAGGTCTTGAAAAACATGATTTGCAAAAGAATAAATGATCATTCATTTTTTGTGCAGCGCGCTTGTAAATCAGCTGCAGCGCTGCCGTTTCAATTATAACGTCTGAAATGAGTATTCGCGAAACAGTACGCACATGGTAGAAGTGAGTTGACATTTTTTTTTCAGAACGGTTGCAGTCGATACATATTATCACATTATTTCATTATCCTTTTTTAAAGGAAAAGTTAGAGAACTCAACAAAAATAATAGTGTGGCCTGCCAGCCTATCTCATCTTCAAAATTTGGCCCGCCCGATTAAAATGTTAGCCAACCATGCTTTGAAAGGTTAATTATAAAGCTAATCAAAAATTTTGTATAGATCATTGAACGGAAAAAGATTAGTTATTAGTTATTTTTTCCAACTTTTTTATTTCGATTTTGATGGTTAATTTATTCATAAGTTTGTTATTTACATTATTTCTTTTACACTCCACTGGTCGAGCCGCTTAAGTCCTATACTACCCATACGTAAACTATTCAAATATTCCATCAACAATAAAATAACAAAAAGCACTATATTACAGAAATATTTTTATAAAAGGAAATTGAAATTATAATTTAAAGATGTTATAAGATTTAAGAAGTATTGATAAGAAGTTAGATTTCAAAAGATTTTTTTAAAAGCTTGATCAGTTGAAGGTTATTATTAAAAGTTTTACATTTGTCCTAAACATATTTGAAAAACTTAATGCCTCCAAAGGCAAGAGAACGTTATCAAATAGAGAAGATAACGGTAGGACGATCGAGAATGTTTCTATTTCTTGTGAGATACTGGTGGTAAAATTTTCTCACTTGTTCATAGAATAAGGTTGTCAGATTTTTTTTTCAGCATGTATCTGGGCTGTTTTATATAAAAACCTGGCAAAATACGGTATTTGATCATCAAAAATCTAGAAAAAAAACTTAAAAAACCTTTCATGATATTTTTTTTAAACTTGCTGCAAAAATTTTGGACGCATAAATAAAAAATAATTACAACACACATTTGATTTGAGAATAAGAATGAGAACAAACCCGAGCAAAATCCGGGCTTTTTCAATAAAATCTGGGCAAACGGGTCGGACCTGACTTTTCCCAAATTTTATTTTATACATCCGGGCCAATCCGGTTAAAACCGGGCAATTTGGCAACCTTATCATGGAAATTAAGGTCTGAATATTAAATTTTAAATTAAACCCATTTTGGAGGTTCTGGTTCCATATTCCTATAACCAAAACTGCATTTCTACATATTTTCGTATTTCTGATTTTGTATCAAGTTTAGGATTATTGATTTTCAGTTCGAATAATCATAAGAAATTTGGAGTGGAAAGCTGCTTTGAAATCCTTGTTCGAATTCGGTTTGCATATCATATCAAATTTGAATCATTAGGCTTATTCTGCGACTCGAGTGACGTGACTTACGAAATTTCATATAGTTTTGCAGGCTTGAATAGCCTCTCTAGCCTCGAAATTTTCGATCGGATGAGCTGTTTTTGGTCTTCAGAGCTCATCTATACACAAATTTCTTTTCTGAAGCATTTTCTTGAGTCAGGACGAAGACGTGAAATTTTGTGAGTCGCAGTATAAGCCCTCATGGTTTTGGAAAATCAAAGCATTTTCAATATTTTGATAATAAATTTGCCGAATAAGGAAAAAGAAGAAATTAGTTTTATATTTAAATTCGAAGTTCTTGAACTTTATTCTAACACATAATTTAAACATTAAAAGCTTCTAAGTGGCGATCCAAAATTGAAAACCAGATTCTGATTCACCATTCGAAATTAACATTTTAAATCGGATTCACAAAACATATTAAAAACGAATAATTGAAATAATGAATTAAGATTAAACCAGCACTACAGAATTTAAGTAAAAATTTCATGAAAATAAAATCTGGAATTAAGATTCGGCAATCGTTTTTTTGAACATTTCGGAAATCGTAAAGAAATTTGGAAACAGATTCAAAGTTCAATTTTTGATTTCAGGTTTAGAATTCAGATTTAAAATTCAGAAAAAGATTTAGCTTGTGAATGAGTTTTTCAATCAACATAAAAATGTTAAGAAATTCAAGAGAACATAAACTTCAAAATTTGCTTGTCAATTCAATTTCCAAATTTCAAAGTTTTTAATCAGAATAAGTTTGTACACACAATTCAGCTGAAAATCACAAATATAAGGTAGAATTTGAGTTAATTTTCTAAGTGTTGGTTCATGCAAACTATCCCAAATCAAATTTTAAAAAAATCATCTACAAGATTTTAGTATGAAACTGATCCTTTATGAAAAATATTTCCTGCTTAAGAAACATGAACCTGATCTTCACCAAGAAAATCTGCACATTTTTTTAGTTTTTCGGCGTATTGTTTAACATTATTAATATTGCAGCTTTTTTTAAAGCCAAATTGAAAACTAATGTTAAAAATTTAATTCAAGTTTGCATCAAGCAAATTTGATTCGAATTTTATTTTTATCTCTTACTGTTTTTATTGGAAAATTTTATTTATTTTCATCAAAGGATAGCATCTTGGAATTCGCAAAAGAGTTTAGAAGATTGGGCTTGTTTGATCTGAGTATAGAATAAGTTTTTTTTTAAAGAAATTGAAGGCTACCCTAAAAAGAACTTATCTTATGCTCAAACCAAATAACTTTGATCTACCAGACTTTTAAACAAATTCAAAAATTTTAACCGTCGATGAAAGCAAATTTCATATATTGTGTCTAGAGGTTTCATTAAAAAAAATTTAGCTCACCCTTTAGGCTAAAGACCACTTTTCTAAAGTTACTTTATTAAGGTTTTATTAATGACACTTTACCATCCTTGTGGCATTCGTGTCTTCTGTTAAGTTACAATTTCATACGAAAACTTTTAATGAGTACTTAAAAATGAATAATCATAAAGTTACAAACATCATTTGTTTTTAATGTTGCAAGTTTTTTTTTAATCCAGATGGGCATCGAAGAAGAGGCAGACCCAGAAGCTCGTGGCGGCGTAGTGTAGCCGCTGAAATCCGCACAGTTGACGAGAACCTTGGCCGGCAGCAAGTGAAGACGCTGGCTCCGGGTCGCCAGCAGATCTTTTATCTCAGCCCTATGCGTTGGTCAATCGGCGCCGGACCCTTAGGTTGGTATGTAGACTTTTAAACCCTTTTAAAAGTAACAACGGAAGTTAACAACTTTTAAACCCATGTTATAATTCCGAAACACATGAAGGAAGTTTTTTTTCTGTTGGACCTCTGCTTGTTAAATCCTTATTAAATTTTACGGGTCCTAAAGTATTATTTGTATCAAATGCTGATTAATATCTGAGTCAATATAAACGCGCCCTACCTATAGATGAAACCTAAGGTAGAGTCACAGTCAACAGCGAAAGAAGAAACTAGAACACGTTCAATAAAAAAAAATCCACCAACGTTCCCCAGGCCTCAGGTTATATGGCACCGCAATAAATTTTAACCACATCTGATGGAAATATCAAATTTTGAGGATCTTGACAAGCGTCGTGTGTTCAAATGAAATTACACTTGGTATTTGCCGTTGTTGGTGGCAAACCGCTGCCTGGCTGGCAGAAGTGCTCACCTTTTCTGAAAAACAGTCGGTGCAAACAAACAACACGTGAAGCCATTTGTACTGACTGACCATTACCGGCCATTGCAGATAGATATCTTGCTGCGATCAACGCCACGGTGGTGCTGTTCCATACAATGGCCAAAAGGAAGATGGAAAAAAGAAAATCGAACAATACTTAATAATATAACTTTTTTGACCATTCAAAGTTGATATTGATCGATTGGCAGTTTTTTTATTGTTTTGATTCATTATTTGGGACATGGCACGTTTGAAAAAAACAACGAACGGATTGTATTCACTTACGGTTTTGGTCGGGATAACAACTCTGAATTATTTTCTCAAATGTAATGGGCGAGGCCTCCATTTTGGAAATCACTTTTTGTTTTTTTAACTTGTTAAAGGAAGCGCGAAACCGATTGACTTTTCTCCTCGAGTGATATTCCTGAAATATGATGGATCTTATTCTATATTAAATTTAACGTTTTCCAAAGTTATATCTCGTAGCAGATAGTGGAAGTACGGCGATAAGTTAAGTTATCAACATACTGTTCTTATCAGGCAATTTCTCTTATTTGACTGGAAAATGTTTGATTTCATACAGAAACAAAATTCTGAACAAGAATCACTTTTGACTTCTCAGAAACATGTTAAAACTAACAGTTAATATGTGTTCAAAGATAGAATCAAAATGATTTTTTACAAACTCAAGTTTGATGTCAACCGATACATTGAGTAAGTCATGCTAAATCATTCCCATTTCAGTTCAACCCTACCCATGCAGTTATCTGACGAGTCATATCTGTTTGATACCGAGGGGAAGGCTGATTATTATTATTATTTCCCAACCTTTGTCGGCCATTGCTGTCGGCTGCCTGTTGTAAGGGTCCACCCCTATCTGTCAGGCAGCAACTGGCAACAACAACATCAACAACAATTTTATCAGCTAATGTCTGGCGTGGTGTGTGCAGTGCAGTCGCAGTCATATAATGATGACATGGAAGTGGCCGTCATAAAAGGTGGTAAGAATGTAGTTGGCAGGATTCCGATCCCGATGGAGATGCTATTTGCAACAACAGCTATCAATTGAAGTTATATTGAAACATGATCTTCGTCGTTCAAAGTTTGATAAAATTATGACAACAAACATTTTTACTATCATAAAGTGACCGAAGGTCAGTTAAAACTTCAAAGATATTATGAATGTTCTCAAATTGACAATAATCGTTCGGGAAATGCAAAACGGGCCCTTTTTACGCTTTCGCTTCATCGAGACATTTTTTTATCGAGATATTTTCTTTTATCGAGACAGTTTTCATTTATCTCATAATCATGAAAATTGTTGACCTATTTTCTAACATTTACACACTTCAAAAAATACTTTTAAGTATGTCATTCTCTTAAAAACTACCGCTATAAGAAAAAATAGTCCAATTCATAAGATTTTCTTATGTCGCGAATAGATTCTGAGATGAACACCTACTTCGATGAGAGATTTCTGCTTTTTAGAAGAAGGTCTTATGGAAATTTCACGTTTAATAATAAAAAATCAAAATATTTTTATTTTTTCGAAAATTTGTGTGAAATTATTTTATGCATGGTCACCATCAGCAGCACAACAATAAAGTTTTTCTGTCACATCTTTGACCTTGCGTTCATCACGGGTCAGCATGTTGAAAAGTAAAACAGAAGTTGTATTCTAGTTTGCAAACCCATTTAACGACTGCTAGAGAAACTTACCATCAAGAAAATACTGTTTCATTTCACTTAAGAAAATCTAAAACTTCACTTATCGTGAATAGCTTCTTTAGGCGATTGAAAATCTGATAGAATGAATGAATGTGTTCATTTTATTTTCACAATGAAACAATGAAAACTGAAGGAATTTCATAATACTCTTATGGAAATCAATTTGGAACTCTAAAAAGCGGTTCATAAGACGCATCTTATGAAACTGATAATAAGAATTTGCCTGAGTGCAGGGTGGCAAAGTGAAAGTGATACACTTTGTGTATTGCATGAAACACAAACCATTTGTTATTTCTATTCGGAATCAATTTCAATCAGAAGTTGAGTTACATACTAAACATTTGGATTCAAATTTTTCCCTTGGTGTTTGATAACGGTTCCTAGACGCTTTTTGAAAACATTGCAAGCCGCACAAACAAATTAGTTTGGCGATTCGTTCCAAACCATCTTCAAACGTTTATAAATGTGTTCAACCTCGAATGCCTAACGTCGTACAACTTTCCTCGTTCTTTTTTTTTATGTAAGGGGAGATGTGATGCCGAAGATTGATAGTATCATGTCCCTCGTACGTACCAATCATCGTCGTTCGAGCGTTTGTCAGTCGGTTATTTGACAGTTGACATCCTCGAGCCGATCCGAACTCTTTCATTCTCGCTTCCAGACTTTTTGGACTTTTGTCAGACATTTTTTTAGGTTTCCAGACTTTCAGACTTTTGACTTTTCATCCAGACATGTCCAGACGTTAATGTTCCAGTTTGGACGTGAATTTTTCAACATAACAGTTAAAATTCGAGATTTTTCTGGCAGGAAATGATTCGAATTAGTAATTGTAAAACCGCTAATACCACAATGGTCTCAGGCATTGATAGTGTATAGAATGTAAAACTCGCCGTCCGGACTTTTCCAGAAAGTTTTCCAAAATCTTCCAGACTTTTTTGAAAAAACAGTTGGCACCTCTGAGTGTGGTAGTCCCCGAGATAGGTGAATGTTTTCCGGTTAACTTGCGAAGGTTAAACTCCACAACTGCCATGTGTATGTCCAAGTAGACTGAGTCGATTTGGAGTCTTTTCCTGAATTCTCAAACCCTGGGGTCTTAAAAGCTTCGTTATGGCTCAAAACTTATCTATGATTTTTGCTGAAGTTTTAAGTAAAGTTTACATTAGTAAATTGTAACTATTATGATTGTATGGGAAAATTGAATATTTTCTTCCGAAAAATCAATTGAATGTCGCAGCCTGTGGCGTAGAGGTCATGAAATCGAATCTCCGTCACGGCAAATTCTGTGGTTTGGTGGTTTTATCATTTGAAAGATACTAGCCATCATATCCTCGAAAGTTGTACGCTTAGAGTTATGTAAAAAGGAATCTCTTCGAGCAAACATCATGTTTCATTGACATCCTGTGTGTGTTTATGTTTGTTTAAAAAAAACAAAATTTTCTTTTCTTCTGTAGAACCGAGACTGGTAATGGGTTTTGTGCCAATTTATAAATTCTCTACGGAAAATTTACCGCTACAGAACTTTGTCTAAAACCGTTATTAGCTGTTGAATAAGAGTATGTCTTTTGGCATTGAAAATCAATCAATTTAACTGACATCACTACTTGAGCCTATCGTAGTATTGCATAACTAATTTTCAAGAAGTATTTCGCTAGGCACAAACAGTGATGTCAGTTGAATTGATTGATTTTCAATGCCAAAAGACATACCCCTATCAATAACTAATAACTTTTTTGCCTAATAAGTTACGAAGTTACGGTCTTCGACAGAGTTGTTCAGCGATACATTTTCCGTAACGAATTTATAAATTGACATAAAACCCATTACCAGACTCGGTTCCGCAAAAAAAAAATTTTTTTTTGATAACATGCTTCAACTATGAGCGAGGCTCAACCGTTGAAGTTCAGCAATTAAAATTCCACACTTAAGACAAAAATTACGGCATCTTTCTAATACGGTATCAACCGATCAGAACATCTGTAGTTTTGTTTTCCTGTAAGTCCCGTAATTTCCCGTAAAAAAGTTTGATAAAAAAAATACTGCTTTAGAAGAACAGCTAGCAAGTACTGATAAAATACAGTTAGTAGCTTTGAAAGTTGTTTTAGGGGCATGTTTTTATTTGTCTCAAGAGAATATTTACAAAAAATGACAATGCATTTCATGCAATATGTTACACACGATTGGAATTTTTTATGGTCAATTGACACTCTAGGGCTCTCAAGGGATTTCCTGAGGACCTTCAGAATGCAGCCGTATAAAAATTTAAATTTTACCATTGAACATTTATTTCAGTATGGAGGGTTCCAGGAATAAATTACTTTTTTGGAAGCCCATGAAAAAAAACAACATGCTTTAAAACTTACGATAAGGCAAATTGGCATGGCAAGTCTCGATAAAGGTTCAAAATAAACCTTGACCAACTTCGCAAGAATTAAAAAATGTGTCTTTAAAAGCTGAAGAAGTAGGTAAATGATCTACTGCAAATAACGTTTTGTTAAAGCTGGCTTGAGTTGAATTAAATTGGTATTTATTTTAATTGACCGTTTGGAAGATATATTAAACATTTTTTCCTACCTTTTCTTTCACTGAAGATGATAATAAGTATAGCTATAGCTATAGCTAGCGAAAAACTAGTGTTTCAAAAACTTCCAAAATACTATGGTTGAATAAAAGGTTAAAATCGATTGTTTGTTCTTAATCAATTTTTTAACGATATTTTCGTCACAGTTTTTTAACATTCAGCAACACGACGCTATCCGAATTTGTCCACTGAGGCAAGTGAATCCGTAAACGAAATACTGCATTTTGAAGCTTCATTTATGTATTTCGAACTAAGACAGAAACTACTTGTCTCCACGCCCCCTTTTTTGAGTACGCTTGGCATAAATAAGTTGAATTGTTATTTTTCAGAGAGAACTTACATGACTTCTCAAGGAATTAATTATCTGTTTGGATGTCTTCGTTTTTATAATCTTTTTTAAATATTTTATTTGAAAAGCTGATAAAATTCCAATACGTGTTGATGTGTTATTTGATGATTTGAATTGAAAATTGATAAAGTTATGTGCATTTGAAACATGGTATAATTTTAATGATGAAAATAAATTTCTATTTTCTTGTTAAAAACTAACAATTGAATAAACATATGCCAACCGTACTAAAAAATGAGCGCATATAGAAAATTTTTTCTGTCTTTGTTTTAAGTAGGTAAATCAAGCTTAAAGATGCATTATTTTGTTTACGGATCAATTTGCCCTATTTTACCCTAGAAGTTCGCTAAGTTGAAGGAAAATAATACTTAAAATCACCATACTTAACTTCGAAACGAAAGGTCATAGAGACTTAAAATTGAGTGCAAAATGTGCGATTTGAATGTTTTAACAAATGTAATCAACATTATATTTCTGTTAATTAAAAACTAACAATAGTTTAGCATGATAAACAATTGTCAAGTATGTTATAAACTAAAAGCTTTATAACTCTGCACTGAATAGAGATAGAACACTTGTTATTTCAGCAAAATTTCATATTTTGATAATATCTACAACAAGTTTAGTCTCTATCTCCCCAGACATAGAAGTTAGTGTTTTTTTTACCGTAGTAGGCCGTGACTAATTTTTGATACTTTCACGTTATGAGGAACAGCCTAACTAGCATATGTTCTGAAGAGATCTAACAGCTAAAATGAAAAACAAAAGCACTAAAAACCAGGATACGCTGGGAGGGACATGTTGCGAGAATGCTGGACGACTGTCCTGCAAAACAGGTGTTCGCTACGAATCCGGTAGCGAGGTGGTTAGACCAAGTGGAGTGATCTTGGAGTGATCTGGCGAACGTGGGTTGCCCGAGAAATTAGAGAACGGTTGCCATGGACCGAGTGAATCATAGGAATTATGTTCGTCAAGTTATGTCGTGAGACGGTATACTATGTAAATAAATAAATAACACTAAAAAAAAGTACCACTTTAGGCCCTTTTGGACCACTATGTGAGCGAGTCCAAATTTTCCAGGGAAAAAGCGCCACTTGGAGGAAGAGGATGAGCTCGAGGAGCTGGAGAAGCTGCACCTTTTCCAGGAAACACGAAAGTTTTATCAGAAGCTCAACGCATCCAAAGGCTGCGTGTCGCAAGCCGAAATGTGACGGGATGAGGACGGAGGCATCCTAACAATCGTGTGTTACCATCCGATTGGGTAAACGGTTAATATTGAGGAAACTCCATGAACATCGCCTCAGGATCGGCTTGAGCTCGAACGATAGAGCTAGCCAAGAAAACACTTTGCTCACTCTTAAACCTCCCACGTTTATTAATTTGCTGGTCGAGGTCGTGTGCATTCGGCTGTTGAACCCACCACTAAACTATCTCCGACCTCCTCTTAATCAGCTGCACCTCGAGGAAACCTTCCGTCGTTATGATGCTCAGTGCTCAACCGTGGGCACGTTGGTTGTTGGATGGCGACGACACCCACACCGGATTATGACGGAGAGGAATGTCGGTTCTTCGATTCAGCACCAAAGTAACAGTAGATTGAAAAAAGGCGACAGGCTGGACGGACCTCCAAACGACGGTGACGATTATGACTTGGGGATGGTGATGACCTGGGAACTCCTCCATACTTTGGTCGCGGTCTTACGGGCTCGTTGCAGTATCAGACGAGCAACTCAGCTGTTAGAGTTGGTTGACCCAATCGCAGTGGCGGACTCGTGCTTACGCCAAACTACCGGATGTGGACCATTGTTTGGTAAGTCCAAGACTACGGTGATGAACCGGGATGTCCGCGTATCGGTCCAAAACAACCCTCGGATACGCTGTAGCGTGGTGACCCTTTAAAATACGTGTGAGTATGGGTAAACTCAAGGGGATCTGTAATCCTTGGGAATCTATGGCACGACCGGATTTCATACGCTTCACCACTGGGCACAGATTTTATTTCACGGCGCGCTATTTTGTGACCCCGTAGCTGCCCTGTTCTTTTGCACCCCCATCCTGTGCCACAGTTAGCCTCACATCTTCACCTTGCCTCTCCGCTGCACTTTTTCGCTCGCCTTCACGTTCTGAATTCATCAAAATACACAAGTTGATGGTCCGGATCTGGGACACAGAACAGCTTCCGAAGGAGTGGAAAGAGGGGACAATTGCCTCATCTACAAAAAGAGCGAAGAATTGGACTGTGAGTACTACCGCTCAATGTCGCTATTCAAATTGCTCTCCCTAATCCTATTCCGCCGTCTAACGTAACGCCACAAGCAAACAGATTCGTGGGAAGTCATCAGGACGGTTTCATGGAGGGACGGTCTGTGACGGACCAAATCTTCACACTACGGCAAATCCTCCAAAAATGCCGCGAACTGTTAAACTACCTTGTACTGCGAGCAACATCGCTACCTTTCATATTTTACTCATTGATCCATTCGTTAACATCACCTCACACTACATTGTCTTTGAGCTGTCAGATTAGATAAATAAAGAAGTATCAGTATCGTTTGTAACCTCACACCGTTAAGTCGCGTTTTATTTCTTCCACTCCGACAATCCTCCATCAGGTTATGGGCCCAGTCCGAGCCCCGCGACGGTGATAGTGAGGTTAAGTTTTTTTTCGTTCGAAAAGAAAACCGCGTGCGAAAGTTAAAACGTTTCCGAAACGTTTCGAGTAAAATCGACGCGATGGAGTTTACGCGAGTTGTAAAATTGAACAGTTCGAATTACGAGACGTGGTCGTTTTGTGTAAAAGCGTTGCTCCGGCGTGAAGGATTGTGGAGGTTTGTGGATCCGGGAATACCGCCCAACAGTGTAACGGATGAGTGGACGGCGGGCGATGAGAAGACGCTTAGCACTATCCAGTTGACGGTAGAGGAGAGCCAGATTTCGTTGATACGACCACATATCACGGCCAGAGCGACGTGGGAGGCACTTCGAGAACACCACAGCAGATTGACGCTGGGTCAACAAGTGTCGATTTTGAAACAGATCACTAACCTCAATTTCCGAGTTGGTGATGATATGCCGACTTACATCGCGACAATAGAAAGGCTCTACGTTCGTTTAGAAAACGCCGGTTTTCCCCTCCAGGAGTGCCTGAAAGTGGCGCTCGTATTACGTGGTCTTCCGGATGCGTACAATCCCCTAATCATGGCCCTGGAGGCGCGGAATGAAGCGGATTTGACAATGGGCATGATTAAGGCGAAACTTACGGACGAGGCTGAAAAGCGGAAGAGCAGCAGTGACGTCGGAGAGCAGGCGCTCAGGGTGGCAGGCGTTCGGAAGAAAGTGACTTGTTATCACTGCAACCGGACGGGCCACAAGAAGCTGGAATGCAGAGAATATTTGGCCGAGAAAAAGCGTGAAGAAGAAAAGTGCAGTAAGAAGAAATCGAAAGAGAAGGCAAAAAAAGTGCGCGAAAACGATCAAAATAGATCGTTCACGTTTATGGTGAAGTTCAGTGACCAAGACTCGAAATCGTGGGTAATTGATTCGGGCGCTACGTCGCACTTGACGAACGACAAAAGTGTGTTTGTGCGTTTGGACAGTAGTGTGTGTCCAGTGATGGCAACTGCGGACGGCAAATTGTTGCACACTGAAGGAATCGGTGATTGTAAAATCGAGTGTTTGGACAACCGTGGACAAAAAGTGAAAATTACTCTTAAAGATGTGATTTATGCACCCAATCTCGAGGGAAGTCTCGTGTCGACGGGAAAATTAGCCGAAAAGGGTGTGAAGATGGAATTCGTCGGAGATAAGTGTGTGTTGCGGTACGAAGAAACAGTGATTGCGACGGCACACAAGTCGGCTGGCTTGTATCGTCTCAACTTAGCTGCTGAAAAATCGTTGCTCGTTGGTGAACGGAAACACAATGAAGAGTGTCTTCACAGCTGGCATCGCAGACTCGGACATAGGGATCCGGATGCGATTGCAGAGATCGAGAAAAAAGGCCTTGCTTCCGGATTCAAAGTAGTGAAGTGCGGAATGAAAGTGACGTGTGAGTGCTGCGTGGAAGCGAAGATGTCACGTCCACCGTTTCCGTCCCCGGCGCAGAAGAAGTCGAAGGGAATCTTGGACCTCGTCCATAGTGACCTGTGCGGCCCAATGGAAGAAACCCCTGGAGGCTGCAAGTACTATATGACTCTAATAGACGACCATAGTCGTTACGCAGTCGTATACTTTCTCAAGACCAAATCAGAAGCGGAAGACAAGATCCGAATATATGTTCGGTTCACGCAAACACAGTTTGGGAAGAAACCGAAAGTTATCCGCTCCGATCGTGGGGGCGAGTACACCGGAAGAAACCTCCGAAAGTTTTATGCGGATGAAGGCATTAAATCCGAACTCACGGCAGGCTACGCACCGCAACAAAACGGCGTAGCAGAGAGGAAGAACAGGTCGCTCAACGAGATGGGACTCTGTATGCTGCTTGATTCTGGTTTGCCACGAAAGTTTTGGGCTGAGGCAGTGAACACGGCCGCCTACATCCAGAATAGGCTTCCTTCAAAAGCGATTGAAACGACACCGTATGAACTGTGGTTCAACCGAAAGCCGGATCTGAAACACATGAGAGTTTTTGGCTGTAGTGTGTACACTTGGATACCCCCACAGAAGCGGAAGAAACTCGAGCAGAAAGCCGTGAAGATGACGTTCGTCGGCTACAGTGCTGAGAGCAAGGCATACAGGTTGCTGGATACGAAAACCGGAAAAATTGTGGTAAGCCGTGACGTCAAGTTTGTTGAACAGAAGAAAGAGAAGCTGCCGGAGATTCCTAGTGATTCTGAGGAATCAGAAGACGACAAAATTCCAATCCGTTTGTTCAACAAAGCGGAAACAGTCGCCGAAACCAGTGATTCCGATAATGAGTTTTTCGGTTTTGCGACTCCCGAAGGCAGCGAAGAGGAGCACTCCGATGCCCAGCCAGAGCAAGATGAATTGGACGAAGAGCAAAGTGAACAACGTGACGTGCAGCTTCAGGAGGAGGACATCCCTGAAGAACCAGTTCCTGATACAACAAAAAGGTCCAGTCGAGTGAACCGGGGTGTACCTCCGGCCAGATACGAAGGCTCTATCGGTATAGTGTTTGGTACCAGAGATGAGCCACGAACCTATGCTGAAGCGGTGAGTAGCACTGAGGGTGCCGAGTGGAAAGCCGCCATGGAAGAGGAAATGGCATCGCACCGTGAGAATGGGACCTGGGAGCTAACCCAATTGCCACCCAATCGCCGTGCAGTCGGGTGTAAATGGGTTTACAAGCGGAAGGAGGATGAATCTGGCCAGGTCGCACGATTCAAAGCTAGATTGGTCGCCCAAGGTTTTCTACAACAGCATGGCAGCGACTACGACCAGGTTTTTGCCCCCGTAGTGAAATTAACGACGTTCCGTGCCGTACTAACCCTTGCTAGCGAGAGGAAGCTGCTTGTCCGTCACATTGATATTAAGACAGCTTACCTCTACGGCGAGCTCCAAGAAGAACTCTACATGCAGCAGCCTCCAGGGTACGCCACTGGAGATCCAAACTTGGTCTGTCGCCTTAGACGGAGCTTATACGGGTTAAAACAAGCGGCCCGGGTATGGAACCAGCGGATTGACTCAAAACTCAAGGAGATTGGGTTCCAGCAGTGTAGTGCAGATCAGTGCCTTTACCTTCGTGGACTGACATGGGTCCTAATTTACGTCGATGACTTTGTCATAGCGTGCCCGGATGAAACAGAATACACCGCCATCGTCAAGTCCCTTCGTCGGAGTTTCAAAGTGGTTGAGCTCGGCGATATCAAATTCTTCTTGGGCATCCACGTACGAAAGGCAGCGAACCACTACATTTTATGCCAGAAGGCGTACATCTCGAAGATTCTGAGTCGGTTCAAAATGGAGCATTGTAAGTCGTCCAATGTACCGATGGCGAGTGGCTTTTTACAGCAAAAGGAGGAGGCAAGTGAGGCCCTACAAACTTCTCAACACTACCAGAGCCTCATAGGTGCTTTGCTGTATATCGCCGTAAATACACGCCCAGATATTTCCATCGCAACCTCAATTCTGGGACGGCGTGTAACCAAACCGACTCAAGCTGACTGGATCGAGTGCAAGAGAGTGCTAAGATACCTCAAGAGCACTATGGATTTCGAACTACACCTCGGAGGTGACAGGTCAACAAAGTTCGAATGTTACGTTGACGCCGACTGGGCCGGCGCAGTCTCGGACCGGAAGTCCAACACCGGCTTCATCTTTAAGCTTGGTGGCGGACTGATTTCGTGGACCTGTAGAAAGCAGACATCGGTGGCGCTGTCCAGCGCTGAGGCAGAATACGTGGCTCTTGCAGAATGCCTCCAAGAACTGCAGTGGCTACGCAAACTCTTGGGAGAAATGGGTGCTTCCCCGCCACTTCCGATCAAGGTGTATGAAGACAACCAGAGCTGCATAGCTCTCACAGTAGCAGACCGGACATCTCGCAGATCGAAACACATCGACACAAAATTCTGTTTCGTCAAAGATCTCGTGAAGGACGGAATCGTAGTCATCGAGTATTGTCCGACGGACCAGATGCAGGCGGACCTGCTTACCAAGCCACTGGGGCCAACGAAGTTGAAGCAGCTCCGGGAGGCCATCGGAATCAAGGGCAGCGACGTTGAGGAGGAGTGTTAAACTACCTTGTACTGCGAGCAACATCGCTACCTTTCATATTTTACTCATTGATCCATTCGTTAACATCACCTCACACTACATTGTCTTTGAGCTGTCAGATTAGATAAATAAAGAAGTATCAGTATCGTTTGTAACCTCACACCGTTAAGTCGCGTTTTATTTCTTCCACTCCGACAATCCTCCATCACGAACACCAAGTCCCTACGCACCATCTATTCATCGACTTCAAAGCCGCATACAACATGATCTACCGTGACGAGCTATGGAAAAACATGGACAAGAAAGTCTTCTCCGAGAAGCTGACCAGACTGATTAAGGCGACGATGGAAGGAACGCAGTTCTGTGTGCGGATTTCGTGTAAATTGTCGAGTTCATTCGAATCAGGCAGGGGGCTTCGACAAGGCGATGGTTTATCCTGTATGATTTTCAACATGGCATAAGAACGTTTTTTCGACGAGTGGTGGGTGAAATGTGGGACATGATTTTCAACAGACCCAGTCAACTTATCTGCTTTGCCGATGACATTGATATAGTCCGCAGATCATCTGCGTCGTCGGAGGAGATCTACCACAAACAGAAACTCGAAGCAGGAAAGATTGGGTTGATGATTAATAGGTCCAAGACGAAGTATATATGTACTTGTATGCGCGAGTCCGCTTGTCAAGTAATAACAAGGTCACGATCAACGGCGACGATCTCGAGATGGTCAAAGACTTTGTCTATCTTGGCTCATTGGTGACCGCAGACAATGAGACCACCCATGAGAATCGGCGGCGATGGATAAGTGAAAGTCGTACTCCACAAGCATCTGCAGTCGAGGAGACTCAGCCCTCGCACGAAGGGTAACCTGTACACGACGTTCATTACACCAGTTGTCCTCTACGGGCACGAGACGTGGATATTGCTCGAGGTGGATCTGAGCGCTCTCGGAGTATTCGAGCGACGAGTGTTAAGAACCATCTTTGGCGGCGTGCAGGAGAACGCGACTCTACGGCGAACCCAGTATTCAGTAGGTTGTGAAGGCTGGACGAATACGCTGGGCAGGACATGCTGCTAGAATGCCAGACAACTGTCCTGCGAAACAGGTGTTCGCTGCCAATCCGGTAGGAACGGACGCAACGTATGCTAGATGCTAAAAAAGTTACCATGAATCGAGTAAATTTGAGGAATATTGTTCATCAGGTATGTCGTCATTTAAATAAATAAATATCCTTTGGATTTTCAAGTATAAGTCGTCCAGTTGAATGCCTAATACATTAATCATTCAAGATTCGAAACGAAAAATTGCTTATGTTGGCACAATAAGCAGTTCAATTAACAACATAAATTTTTAATTTTGAGACTCCGAATTAACTTGACAGATTAAAACTGGAACTTTTCAATTGATGATTACCTTTCTTTTGACGGTTCTGCCAACAGGAAAGCCAACAAAAAGAGAAACTGCCAAAATCTACCTAGGCATCATTTATGAATGGAATCGTTTGATCCTTGCATCTCCCAAATCTAACTGCCATATGGCAGAAAGTTCCTGGAATTTCCCTGGAATCAACAAACCGTCTGCTGCGAAAGTGAACCTTCTTTTTCCGGTATGTGCACTGTGCAGTATGTAAAAGGTTTCGAAAAAAAATGCGACCTAAGAGTTATCAGCCCAGCTAGGGCAGGGCAAAGGCGGATTGCTGCTACTTCTTATTCTTCGGGCACTCGGCGGTTTCTTTTCCCACTTTGAGCCTGGCCTGGCGCGGACGTCTTCTTCCTATCGTTGCGTGTTTGCATGTGTGTGTGGTTTGTGTATTTTCAAAACACTTTCCGAGATATAGACAATCGCTGTGATTATATATAGATAAATGAGGCATTTTATCTCCTCCGAGGGGTTTCAACCTTAACAAATAGATAAAGATGGTGTCCGCACGATTTAGTTACTGTAAATAACATTATCAAACTTATTATCTTATAATATTATCGTAGATATTCATTACAATATTTTCAGTCTTCCGTTTTTGCCCGGCTGGTGAAATTGAACTTCATGTTCAGTAGATTCGAGCAGTCGTCGAGGAGCGCAGTGCGCGATTAGAAGTTGCTCAATCGGTAGATCGGTGATCCTTATTTTACTACATCAACGCATCGATTGCGGATACTTAGCGCAAAGTTAGCGCAAGCGAAAGGACTTACCTCTGAAGGCTGGGTTTTCAACGGAATCAGGCACTTTTATCACTCACTAAAACCGGGACAGCGACGTGGAAAAAATTTTCTTCACAAGGTGTGGTGTTCTAAAAATTTGATTTGGGTGCGGTGATTCAGGTGCGGATTAAAATCTGAGGCGTGCGCTTAATCCTCATTACACTCATCAATTATTGTGCGCAGTAGTCGGCCAAAAAAAATCGAATCAATTTCACAAGTGTCTCTACTTTTTTTCAAATAAATCAACACTGTTTTGTTAAATCTAGTTTAAAAAGTATGAAGAAAAATAAAATTCGTATGGTGAAAAAGGTGTTTCCAGATTCCACCGATAACGCGCTGACGGAAGGCACCAAAAAGTGGAAAATCAAGTACAAGTGTTATCTATATCACGCCCAATCTTGAACTGTTGAGATAGCGTTACGTAGCGTGGTGCTGATAAAAAAGAGTTTACCTTTGTGATTCGTGTACCAGCCATGGAACTGAGACCAATACCATCGTACCTACGTCCCTAATGTCACATTTGCCATGAATGTGTTGGAGGCGGTCGCCCTTGGTTGAACCACGGGATCTACTTATGATGACGAGGACATATGAAGAGTGGGAAAAAAATTAACCGACCTGGACGAGGAGAACAAATAAAACGTGGCAAACATTACTCAAGGTATGGCGTTGATTTGATGGAAAGTTGTTTCTCAAGGGACTTCGAGGGAAAATTTCCGTTTGGTTGATCGGTAGTCACATGATCAGAAAGCTGAGTAATGCTCGAAAGTTGTTTTATTTCGAAAAGTTGATTTCAACAGAAAAGTTGGACATCGACAATTTTTTAAAACATTTTTGATAAATACACAGAAAAATGCTCAATAGAAATCGATGACAAATTTTGGAAAGCGACCGACGCACACAGGTGTATTTTACACGAAAACCTGTAAAAAAACTGCAAAGTTGAAATTTAAAAGACATACATACATCGTCTGGCATACATACATAGATTTAGGCTGCTTACATAGTTAAAAAACATGGACAACTTAACACAATAAAGACCGAGAAGAAATCTAAGCCCGAAACACCAAAATTTGGCACTCTCTTTCTCAGAAACGACTGGACAAAATTTTACAAATTTAGTACCTTTGAGTAATCGAAAGTGTTGTAAACTATTATGTAGAATAAAGTTTCTTTATAAAATGCATCATATTTGAGCTATGCTTCTCAGTGAAGCGCACGCGTCAAGCGAAAAACGAGATATCTCATATTTGGTCCGCAATATGTTAAGATTAACTTTCCACACCCGATATGGGAATCAAACCCATGTCTCAGGTAGTCCATGCAATTACCGTATCACTACCTTAACCACTCGGCCACCGAAACGTACAACCCAAAAAAATAACAAAGTTTTTATGCTTTTGAGTTGTTAGATAAATGTTGAAACGGAAAAAAATTGCAATAAATTTACCATTTCTGCGTTCTAGTATTTTGAACTACGGCATAGAAATGCATTAATTTAATAAAAGTGCGATGAGAGATTATTACAATTACTATGTACCTGGTGATTTAAGACATCTCGCAATTTTTGTAGTCGAAAATACTATGGTGATTACAACAATTTTTTACAACAAGCGTCCGCATAGTAATTTCACCATTGCATAGTGGTACAAATTCATATAGAGGAACTGATCCTAAATGCACCTAGCAGTTTAGATGCGCCTACGGCCGTTTGACGAGATTACTGACAACATATGTAATCAACGCATTTTGAGGGTGATACGCTTTGAGTAAGCTTGCCAGATTGCCCGGTTTTATCCGGGTTTGCCCGGATATTTGATGCAAAATTTCGAGAAAGTCCGGCCCGGCCCGGTTGCCCGGATATCGTGAAAAAAGTCCGGATATTGCCCGGATTTTTTCACAAAAAAACCAAAAAAAATCTAAGTTTTTGAGTAAGTTTTAGCAAAATCGATTAATGATATGGAAATTTTCAACGGTTGTTTCAAATTATTTCGCTGATTTACTTTTATAAACCTTTAAATATTTAAGTGTTCCAAAAAGTTTTTGGAAGCCTGCAATTACATCAATAAAATATTGATTTCATTTTTTTTGCATTTTTTCTTTGATTTTATACATAACAACACCTAAATTTTGCCCGGTTTTTGCCCGGTTTTTGGAATTGAAAAATTGAAATCCATGCCCGGATTTTGCCAGGTTTTTTTGAAAAAATGCCCGGAATTGCTAGGCCCGGATGGGAGTGGAAAAAATTCTGGCAACCTTAGCTTTGAGCATAAGGCAATGCAAAAAAATATTGTATGAATTTACCAACTCTGAAAAATTTAAATATCCATTCAAGGTTTTGATACCTTTTGATGTAATATTTCGATTTTTTAAAATAACTCAAAACAAAACTTGGGTGATTTTTTATTTTTATTCAAATGAACTTAAAAAGTTAAACAAATTTAAGCTTTTATGAAGAAAACCTTCATATGATTAGAAAGTCGAATAAGAGAGGGTTTTCGTATGCCCCCATCATGTTTGTAAAATGCCTCTTTCCTAAAATAGAGGGTTAAATAGAATAAA
>NW_026598583.1:12500-25000 GCF_029784155.1 Uranotaenia lowii | reverse complement strand
GGTGGTGGTGATGCTGTTGGGGTAACACAGTTTTCAAAATCTATATGTCGGACGAGTTCGGCTAAAAATAAGTTGGGATCTACGTACACGGGAAATGAGTGTGTTTAGAGTAAAAATAGTCGTCGTTGTTTGCTGATAACCTCGACTTCCGGGTCCTTCCTTTGCGACGAGTTTTTCTGTCTACGGTGTCTGACATACTTAATTGCAGTTTTTTTTACAAAATTAATAACTCGCTCAAACATTTTGTATTGGATTCGATAGAATGTTAGACTATGTCTCAAGATTTGAGCTATCTTTTAAAAACTTAAACCAAATAAAATCACAGAAATTGGTCGTGCGACGAGCGTTATCATTATATTTTATTTACAGTCGAAACTGGAAAAGCAAGAAATCTCTTTAAGTGAAAAAAATAAAAAAGTCGCAAGATTTTTATAGCGAAGAATGTAGAACCGCTATAAATGAGAGTTTCTTTTCTGGAATTTTCGTACTAAAGTTTTAGTACCAAAAAATGCAATAGTGTAACCAAATAAAACTTAATGAATTAATCATTAAGAGTAATCGACAACGGCCGGGCTTCGATCAGACCGAACTGAGCGCCATGAGAAAATTTTGAATCAACAGAAATTGGATTTTTTTTGTATGAGCATATCCACTGCGACCAATTTATTTGAACTATTGTGGAATAACCCAATTTAATCTTTGTCTTATCACGTCGTACTGTCATCATTAATTGAGATGTCAGTTGTAGTCGAAATCGAAACATAATTCCAGTTTGGGATGGTGTTTCTTATGAATCCCACCACCTTACTGGCCTTCATCTTCCAAATGTCATCGGTCTTAGGATTAGGATTCGCTAACCAAGAACTTTTGGTCGATGTGTCATAAGTTATCATCAGAGAATGATGAAACTTCAGCTAAAGTTCTAAAAAATATTTCATTTAAATATCCATAAAACAAGTTCAACTCATTAGCTTTTAAACCAGCTTACCAGATAAACAATACGTTGTTTGACAACAGAGATACGCGTGAAATAAAAATGCATGTTTTAGAAGACTGATCTCAAACTTTTGGCCGTTACATCATACTACAGGGTGATCCAAAACTTTTGGACGATGACTTAAGTAGCTATTTTATATGTTTCAAGTACATTGCAAATGTTTCGCACAACATTAAACAAATGTTTTTTAAAAGTATGAAAAAATGATTCGAATGCTGGATTCGGAAGTAGGCCTTGGTTTGGCTGGCAGCGAAAAAATTTTCCTCCTGCCAAAATTTGTGTTTCTATTTAATTTAATGTTTTGTTATACAATTTGAAAAATACAATGATTCAGTTAAGTTCAGTGCACAAGGAGCAGCCTTCCATCCATCAGTTTTGAATCCGGATGTGTTAAAATCTTAAGAGGAAGCTGAAGAGAAAGCTCTTCCGATGGATACCTTCCGACATTTAGCAGACGCACGAGGATTTGCGGAAAAACTATTTTATCTGGAGCTAAGTATTTTTTTATCTTAAAACTTTGATATTTATCGGTTGATGGTATAGTCCATACGTTTCCGCGTTACGTTTCGGGCACATGACTTTCTTTCTAAGATGCTGCTCGAAAAATATGCTACCTAAATATTTTCTCGAAAGAAGATTACTGAAGAGAGTTAATCATGAATATTACCAGAGAATATACTAGTTACTTCATTAGGCGGTTGGTAGAAAATATTAAGAAATTTTTAATTCTTACTGGTTAACAGAGAAACTTTTTATAATTTTTTTTACATATTTGAAATGATTTGGACTGTTTATTCTAAAGATCAAAAGAGTTGATTGATAGTCAAATGAGGATAAAGTTTGCATTTCAATTTCAATTAATTTATTTTTTAATAATGAAACAGCAAGTTGCATTTTTATCAAATTTTGTTTTATTTCAGCACTGGAAAAATATATTCCAACCATTTCCTATAGCCTCAGTTTTAATACTTTTTCCTAGTCAATATTTACATTCAGGTATAAATTTACCATTAAAAAGAGGAATTAAGGAAAGTTGATTTATTAATTTTTGATATACTGAAAAGCATTAGTTGTCCAGGAAGTCTTAAATCAGTATCAAAAAGACAGCAAATTTCCATGCTTTTTAAAAAATTGATTTAAAAGAGTTGCTATTCACAGGGTGGCCAGCGAACCGGGAAAACCGGGAAAAAACCGGGAATTGAAAACGGTACCGGGAAAACCGGGAAAAAACCGGGTATTTCAAATTAAAACCGGGAAAAATCATTATGGATCATTTTTCCCTTATATAAACCAATTGAATTCTAAAGTTAAATCATATTATCATTTTTTTTCTCAAAAGCGATATAAAATTGGGATCCAAATTCCATGAAGAAAATGTAGACAAAAGTCGATCATTTCTTGAAAAATCGAGATTTTTCAGGTCAGCACATACCTTTTAGTGCTCTGAAGTGTTCGAGTTCCAAAATAATTGAGTTTTTTTTTGTTAATTTACTTATTTTTGACATTTACAAATTTTTGAAAAGTCTCAAAAGCGCGAAAAACTTATCTCTCTTATGTTCGAAAAATTTGTTTTTCACAAATAAATTCAATTTTTATAAGATGTATTCATAAGATAATGCGGGGAAAAATGCGTTAAAACAGAAAAGTTCGAAATGAGTGGCCACCATGTTACATGGTTTTTTACCCATACCCAAAAAGTAGAACGAGATACAAAATGTTCATGTGATTCTATTTAACATTTTGCGCTTTTATTGGTAATCGCATTCTTCATTGATTAAAATTTAAAAAATACAGATCGTGAAATTTATGAGCTGGTAATCACAATAGGATATTATCATAATAAAAAAGTGAATTTGAAAAGCAGATACAATCCTTGGAATAATTTTCAAAATTTGTGTTAGAACTTCAAATTTGAAGTTTGAATTACGATATTCAAATTTTCTGGTTGGATGGCAAATTCAGACTCAGAGTTTCCAGAGTCAAGCTCTTAGAAATCAGCCTCAAGCTCACTCAGTATTTAAGACGAGAAAAAATCAAAATTTTAGAATAATAGGAGGAATAGAATTTAGCGGATTCTGTTCTCAAAATTGCAGAGAAAAAATTAAATTAAAATATCAATCAGTACTAATTAGTTATAATTTGAATCATGAATCAAACTTGAAATTGTTTAATTTGATTTTATAGATCCCGTATGTCACCCAAAATTCATCGTTGATGATTATATTTCAAATTTTATTATTCAGAAACCAGAGCTGCGATGAAGTAATTTTTAATTGGAACGTCTTCGTTTTATTAAATCAAAAAGTGTTGAATAAATAAGTAGATCGAGATATGAAGAATCGATTGGTATTTGTACTTAACATAAAATTGGTCATCCTTCTGATTCTAAGGGCCCCAATTATTTTTTTCATCCTTTGTTTAAACTTTTTTCTGAAAATAATCCAAAAAAAATAATCATCGTTATCAGAAAATTCTTACTTTAAAATTGAAAAAAGGCTTATTTTGGTTTAAAAAACCCTGATTATCACATTCATGTATTTAAAAACTGGGAAAATCATAAAATCTCGATCTAAAAACCGGGAAAAAACCGGGAATTTGAAAATGGAAACTCGCTGGCCACCCTGTATTCATCTTAATTTTTATTTTTGAACAATGTAGCTTACAGTTGGAAAAAAATAAACAAAAATAGCAAAAAATACATTTGCAACACAGATATTTCATAAAAAATGCTGGAAATGAGACAACAACATAGTTTTAATCAAAATAAAAAAGTTTGAACCTTGCAAATAGAAAATTGTTTTAAAATTTTAGTTTCCTCCAACTTATTGCTTTGATCATGTTCGCGTGATAACCATCAAGTTTAAAATTCAATGAAATGTTGAAATGTTTTTTTTTTGTTTTGATCAAAGTTAAAAATACAAAAAAAAACTTAAAAATTTGGAGCTCAGTTTAAAAAAAATTAGATGATGGCTTTCAGAAAGACACTCAAAACTAACTTACAGTTTGATGATTGAAAATAAATTCTAAATGAGTTTACGAGTCTTAACATAAATTTTTCTTTTAAGATTGTTTTTGTTTCAATTTTATTAATAGTATCGTTTGTTTCAACTATTTTTGGTTCGATACAGGAAAAGAAGTGAACACAATTTTTAAAATCTTCCTTCCAAAAAGCGTTCCTTAATAGATTGTCTTTAAGACTATCTTTTTGAGCGCTTGGTTTTAATTTTTTTTTCTCGATGGAAGTGTGTTTGCGAAATTGATGGTTTAATTCGTACCTCTTTAACAACGTAATAACATTACTTATGATTAAAAGTTAGCTTTGAAAATAATATAAGAATTGTGTGTTTTTTTCTTCAAATTATCAAAAAATAAAACTGAAGGAATGGGGATAGTCGCTCAGTATGGATGGTGAATTGTAATAATTTTTTTGTATGTTTTTTTTTTGTTGGGTCCTTGTATTGAATCGAATTAAATTACAATTACGAAATTGTGTTGTTTCATGCTACACAATATAGTTGAAAATCCTTAAAATATTTGAAATCAGTTTATCAACTCTTTATGGATTTGAAAAAAAATTAGACCTTTAAATGTGAGGCAAAGGAAAAAGAAAAGAATCCAAGAGTTTTCAAAAAGGCAATAATCATAGAAAAACAATTTGGAAAAATTTGTGTCTAATTATTACAATATAATTCATTTTCATTATAAGTTGCTTTCCGTCTTCAACCATTAAAGTCTTTTTAAAAAGTCTTTGCTTCAACAGGGATCAGTGTTAGGGAAAAGAGCTAGTTTATCAAGAAAGAAATTTGGATGGTTTTGATTTGCCTTCAATATTCTACTCGATCCATTTTTATTGGATTTTTATCAAAAGCCTCATAGAAATAGGAGTTTCTTTAGGAAATGTCTAGGAGCATAGAAGGTGTAGGAAAATCATGATCGCACCATTTACCATAATGGATCCTTATCTCTACCTTTCACCAACTAACACAACCTCTTCCTTGGGTACTTGAATATGGATTCACAGACGTATAGACGGTTTCCATAGTTTGTGATACTAACTTTTCTCTGATTCTGACTATTTCAAAAAATTTTTTTTTTGAGTATGCAGGAGCGAGAGGTTGCTAGTTGAACTTAAAAAGTATCTTACTAACTATCCTTCCATTTTCCTCATTGACTACTAGGACGTGGCCGGCGCCGTTATCAATCATATAAAAAAGGAAAAGCATCAGTTTTGTACAATGAGAACAGCTGCTAATCCCAAGCACTATTCTTTTGGACTTTGTGCAAAATTGATGGCCTCGATTAATCACGGAGTAGCAACCATTGGCGATGCGGAACTTGTTCTGCTTAGCCACGCCAGCGATCAAGGAATTCAAAATGTATAGTTTGAAAACAAATGTAAAAAACACGAAGTTCCTTTAGAATCAATTAAAAAAAATTGTAAATGAAGCGTTTCGAGTTCAATGATTCAAGGTGGATATGAGTAGTCAACCAAGCTAAGCTAAGCTAAGCTTAGCTAGTATGAAAAAATGATTCGAATACAACTCGAATTTGAAATTTGGTCCACCACTCCCTGAGATGATCGGGTTTGAATTTTAAGTTCGGGTTTTGAAAAATGTCCCAAATTTAAGCTAAATTTAAGTCATATAAACTCAATATTAACATTTTGTCAAATACATACAAAGAAGCTGCTCGTTATCTCTTGAATGAGATCAAAAGAATTTTAATATGTAATAAGTTGACTGAGATATAGCTGATCGAAATTTTCATGTTTTTGAGGGGGTGATCCCAAAATTTTGGACGGCAGTGTATCTCGATTAAAGTTAAAAATTTAAACAGTTCGCAGATTTCCAAAAACGCTTAAGGGAATGGTACATGATGAAAGTATGTTTTGTTCAACGGCAATGTGCGATCGAAATATTCAACTATTAATTTCATCAGACTTAGTATTCTAAGATGCCAATTTTTTTATTCAAGCTGGAGCTAGCTACAAAACGAGCCTTAAATTTAGTATTTTTTCGAATTTCATTCAACAACTGTAAGAACAAAGAATAATTTACAACTCTTTTTTGCAGATTATAAAGACTAAGGCTGATGTCATGCTGAAGCAACTAGCAACGCAACGCAACGCAACGTTCCAATAAGATTGCGTTGCAACGCATTGGTATGTCATGCTGGCGCGACCTGTGACTTTGAAATTCCCTACAAATCATCACTTCTCTACATCTGATAATGCTTTGAATCGTCTCCTTTCTTTCGGGAGCCATCAAAAACTCATCAAATCACGACCCGGATTGCAAGAATGCCAAAATTGGAACCGACAAAATTCCTTGTTTTTTTGCCGGAACTAAGAATTCATGAAAATTTTCTCGCCGATTAAGATATTTTTTAGTTTATTATCACAAGTTCGGACAGATCTTCGTACTATTGTGCTTAAAACCCGGAATCACGGCTTCAAATCGAGAAAAAACAATATTCCTATTGCATTTCCTACTAGTCGCGCTACAAAACACATTGGCATCAGATTGGTCGCGCTATACAAAGCGACCAGCATGACAGGTCTGCGCGATTTCCATGGAGATCAAATGAGAGCTGGTTAGTCGTGTGAACGTTGCGTTGTAGGTCGCGTTGCTAGTTGATTCAGCATGACATCAGCCTAACAATCAATCGAAAACCTCTTTGTAGTTGGTTTATAATTTGTTTAATTGCCACTGTTTTTTTCATTATAAAAAATCACACGTATTTAAAAAAATCCAGGTTCTTATAGCAAATCTTATCTGACGAATCTTGTCCATATAGGACAATGCTTTATACATTGTTGGATCTGTCTTACGATGAGGTTGACATGGGTGAATATACAAATCAGCCATGCATTTTTCTTGTTTCACACATCACATTTCACCTGATTTAATTGATTTTACGGATCAGAACCAGACACGAATAGTATATTTTTTTACTTTTTGAATATGTGAACATGTTTCGATAATCTACCATACAAGCTTCCTTTGAATTAATCTTATTACTAACATGATTTGTTTTCCTTCTCCTTTCTCTTAATTTTGCAGTAGCAGCACAATATGCATCCGGAAATGTTCCTGACTCAACGCGGCAAAGGCATCATGCGCCGCTCTACGGAAGACTGGTTACAGAAGAACACTTACCTGCCGTTCATCGTGATATACATCAGGTAGGTACCCTAAAGCCAGCTACCAATAGAGCCACGAACCCAATTGAACACCCATTTTCATTGATAAATGGTTTTTTTTTCATCTTTTCCAGCGTTCGATAAGTCCTACATCATCGACAGACATCCGGGCGATGCAAGCCCGGATACCATCGCATTTTCGAGACCCTTCCACCGCACCACTTCGGAAGCTGAGCGTGGATCTTATCAAAACTTACAAACACATCAACGAGGTAGGATTTAAAGATAACCATTTTTTATTTTTCATGTTTCATAACGGAGAGACCTTATGAACCGTGGGACTAAATAGTTTTCGAAAAAATCCATAATTGAGCAGAAAAATCTTTTAAAGTGATTGATTGAGTATTTTTTTTTATTTCGTTAGTACTAACCAAAGTTTTAAATTGGACTGGAATATAAAATTCAAAAACGTTATTCTATAAATGCTTGGTTTGGAAGACGCATGAAGGCTGTCACAAGCAACCGAAGTAGATGTATTGAAAATTGGAAAACAGCGCTACTGGCAAGGAAGGAAAACTCTCAACATTTTGTCCAGCATCATCATCACCCAACCACCCAGCTTTATTGATTTTCTTTGCTGCCAAACTCTGTACCAACCAACTATGTATATAGTTACTCCTCCTGGAGCGCGCTGCTGTATGACTTTTCGATCCGAGTCTGGAACCTGGTACTGTCTGCAGTTTTCCATTCTCCCCAGGACTTTCGCGAAGACCGTGGAGATCAAAGATCAATTCGATGTGCCATTATAATGATGTAATCTGTGTCCAAACCAAACGTTGGCAAACATTAAAGTTCGTTCGAATTAATTTTCTAGAGGTAGATTGTGGAATACCATCTATAAAACCATAATAAAACATATTTGCGCACATTCCCATTGCGGATGAATTAATGATTCTCATCTCTTGCTTTTACCACCTGAGGTCTTATCCGGTGACGGGGTGGCAGATGTTTTTCCTTCATATTCTGCGTTTGAACATTGGAAGAAGATTCATGTGCTTAAATAACAATCAGCGGCACCGTCGTCATCGTCATTATAATCGTCATCATCATCGTCGCTGTCTTGAGTGTCATTTTATCATACTATTGGGGGAAGTGCGCTTCTCTAATACTGCTTTGGTGTATTTCGTGTATTCAGTGTATTACACGACCACACGTCATCAAACCGTCATCGTCGTCTCTGCAGCCAGAAGAGCTTTGGATTTTTTCGACTCTCACGACGCGGCGATTCGAGATTCTCTCCCATGCTTGCTTGTCGTACGCGACGGACCGCCAGACGAGGGGTTGTTTTGAGACATCATACGGTACCGGATACTCCGCGCGATGCGATGAGTCGTCCGTTTCGAATGGTGGAATGGGATCTCAGTTCCAGTTGGCAACAGCAGTGCCGAAACGCTTCCAGCCAGTGTGTTTTCGATATCCGAAGCATCGGTATTTTTTCTCGTTATTCATCCTACTAGCTGCCTGGTTGGCTGATGTATTCTCTCACTCATCAAATTGTTTTGTGGCCGCATCAGCAGCCAGGCAGCGGTGGTGGCATTCGCATCGGTATGACATGTCCACAGTGCACTCCCTGGAATGCTGCACAAGTTTCCGAGTTATTATGTTTGAACGTTATTGGTTTTATGCGTTGTACGCTGGAACGCGCGCTGTACTCTGCCGCTGACACCTGTTATCGATTGATGTTTTCAGTAAATTTAACGTTTAACACAGTTTTGTTATTGTTACTTTTTTATATTTATTTTAAATACAAGATTTTCACACATTGCGGACCAACTAGGAGATACCTCGTTTTTTCGCATGATGCGTGTGCGCTTTGCTGAGAATCATTACTCAAACGTGATTCATTTTGTTTAGAAACTTAATTCTACCCAATTATAAACAACACTTTTGATATCTCAAAGACACTAAATTTGTAGAATTTGGTCCAGTGATTTCTGAGAGAGCCGAATGTGGCTGTTTTCGGACTTAGGGGTTTCTTTGTGGTCCTTCATGTGGCTCTCAGGAGACTTTACCAGTGCCGGAAACCGAGGTGCCTCGAAGGTATTTCACGGATCATGTCCTGTCCCAACAAGCTTATTGGGAAATTACATTACACTGAATTCTTTTTTTAAACGATCTTATTTTACGCGGTTTTATTTTAAACGATTTGTTTCAAACGATTTTTTCGAAATAAGACGATTTTTGAACATGTCAAAAACATATTTAAGACATTCCCGCTTTTTGCCAAACCACTCTTGGATGGTAAATTGGTTCGGACGTTGCTTCCAGACAGAAATATGGGTCGGAATGGCCACTTAGAGATTTTGCGGAAGTTCCGGAACAACCGTGGCTTAAAACTCAAAACAAATCAATCGAAAACAAATCTTTGAGCTTCCCAATTTCACTCAAATCGACCCAGAATGGTCTATCTGGTTGGAAATGATCGATTTGCAGTCCAAGTTGGCCACTTTACTCGAAATGAGCGATGAATTTTGCCCGATTGTTTTGAACTTTTTTTAAACAATTTCTTTTTTTGCACGAACACAACAATCGTTTAAAAAAAGAATCCAGTGTACTTGAATACTGTTCGGGGTAGATTTGTCCTACAAAGCACGTGACGTACTCACCGTATGAACTACATAGTAAATGTTGCCTTAGTTTTGTAGCTTCTCCCGTGAGTTCAGATGCAGTCTACTAGAAGGTCCATTCCCTCTTCTTTCGCAATCTGCTGCCATCTCTCAGCTTCTTTGCAAAGCAATATATTCCGCGCGAACCAATCACTGACCACATACCTCGTGTTGGCGTCGCTGCACATCCTCTGCATTACGTTATCGGAGATCTGGTCTGGTCCCCAAGCGGCAAGTCAGTTGGCACGTATTAACCCATTCGAGACCGATTGCACACCGTGTGTGCAATGGAATTTTTGTGCCTTTGTCAGAACAATCTTTCATTGTGAGTTTACTATTTCTCTGAAAAATAATATTTTTATACCAATGGAATCCTCAAATGTTAGGTAAAATGTATTGAAAAATGGTTTTGATGAAAATCAAACGATATAAAAGTTATCTAAGAGTAAAGTACTATGAGTTCGAATGTCGTGAAAAGGCCTCCGTCTCGAATGGGTTAAGTAATAAATTGCTTATTCTCGATGTCAATGATACTTCATGACAAAACCATGAACAGTCAAGCATCGCTTCATATTGGCGCCCACTTCACCGTGTGTGCCACTGATCTATATCCCGACATTTGGGGTGTGACGGTGAGTCCACCTTCAACTTTCCCACAGCTACTTCCTATTGGCCATCAGTGCTCCACTGGCATTTTCCGCGCATTGAGTCTGTCTTTATATCAGTGGCACTCGTCATCGCCAGACCTGAAATCACCGGTCCGTATCCATCCACTGATAACCCTCAGGTTCACCAACCTCTACAATTTCTGCGGGTTACACTTGCACACAAGATCGTTTGCAAGGTCACTTCACCATATCGCAATATAGACTTGGTCACACAACACAAGCCTTCGATCTGCTGGATTGTCTAGTTTTTCGACATGACTTGCGTGAGGTTAGCCGCTGAGTTTTATGATCAGCGGAAAAATTTTCAAGTTCCCTCTTCAAGTTTATTGTGCATGTTTATTATGAAATCCTTCAACTATCAAGAAGTTTTAGGACCTTCGCGTGTTCCAAGAGGGAGTAGCTAATCAAATCTAGAAACTGGATCCGTTTCCTGTCTTCCTGGAATGCTGTCCACAGACTAATTGCTGTCGGCGTCTCATACTAATCGGGGATGAAACCTCGGAGTCATCTATTGATGTTTGGTATCAGGACAACGTTAAAGCTAAGTATTCTTTTTTTTATATATATATATACAGTAATGTTCCGATTTTGTCAGCCCCATCTTGAATTTAGGGCTGACAAAACAGGGTACCTGACAAAATCGGGAAAAAAAATTTTTCTTGAAAATAATTTCAATTTTGATTTGATAATTGTCCGTTTACTTGTTATTTCGATATTTTATGTCAATACCGTGAGAAGGGGTGACATTGACCCCTGTGTGGGTGACTATTTTTTACCCTTCTTACAAAGAAGGGTATACATGTCGCTTGAAAACCCAACTTGCGATCCGAGGCCCGGAGGGCCAAGTGTCATATACCATTCGACTCAGTTCGTCGTGTTCCGATGTCTGTATGTGGTTGTATGTATGTGTGTATGAGTGTGTGTATGTTACAAAATAATGTCAGACACGTTTCTCGATGACCGCTTGACCGATTTGAGTTCTTGAGGCGTCAAATGAAAGTTGTTGCAAATAGCAAAATGGAAGACCTGTTCAAGAACTCAACCCTAAGTGATTGTTTACAAATACCCTTTATACAATGGATTGTGTACATGCCATTTGAAAAACCGTTGGTGCGTAGCTGCAGGATTGATATGGGGATTTTTTTTTATTATCTGACAATTTGCGCCGGGGGTCTTCAGATTTTCCCCAAAATTGAAAATTTGGTTAATTTTTGCGACTTAAAAACACGTGTATTTTTTCTGATTTCTAAAATTTTTATTTTTTGAGTTAGCTTCGGTTTGATTTTTTTGTAATTAAAAAAAACCATTTTTCAAAGCCACATAACTCTGTTATTTTTCAACGGAAATTATAAAATAGCACATCAAAATGCATTGAAATTTTATCACCTTTTTAAATAAATTAGTTGAAAAAAATTAAATAATGACCTTCAACATGAAAAGTTGTAAATATTTTTCAAATGGCGTCTAAAAGTACCGTCTGCACCACCAAATATTTTGCAAAAAATACCACTGTATAGCTCAATTTATGATGCAACTTTCATCTGAAGACACCAAAGTGGGCCATCAACTCTTTGAAGAGTTATGAAAGAAATAATGACAATAAATCTCTTTTTTTTACAACGAAAACAAACAATGGTCGAAAAACTGCACTTACATATGAAGGTAGCGCGCACTTCTAACAACATGGAAACAAAACTTGCCAAAGCAGGTAAAAAACACTACTTTTTCGTGCTTCGTAGAGTGTTTGCAGCATAACTGACTTTGACCCAAAATTCTTAGTATCGTATTGTTAATGTGATTTAACAAATAATGGGAATGTTGCTTTTACAACCTGGTCATATGCTATATAACTTATTAACTTTTTGATTTGTTTACTAACACTTATTTTCAAATACATTTTATGATCAAGTAATTTTCCGTTACTACGGTGAAAATTTTACTTTGAAAAAATCATGGGGGGGGGGGGGGTTAAACCCCACATGTGCCAAAATCGAACGGTTTTTAGAAGCGACATTACCTTTTAGTTT
>NW_026598583.1:0-10000 GCF_029784155.1 Uranotaenia lowii | reverse complement strand
AAAATCATCCAGTTTTTTTTCTTTTTTTCACTATTCAAATGTTATATATGACTAGCTGACCCGGTGTGCTTTGCTACACCTTTCAAAAATAAATAGTATTTTCAGAAATTATTCAAATTTTTATTGTTTTGTTGGCATTATTTTAAATCAAATTATAACATAATTCTAAAGCAACCGCTATAAAATGAGAGCTGCAGCTGGAGTTTTGAATTGCAGTACAAAGATGACTGAAACTAATTTTTTGAATCTTGAGCTTTAAATTTGTGTTAAAGATCTGATAATTTTAATCTGTTTCTCTAAACTTCACCCTGAGCTGGGAGGGCCCAAATTAATCGTACGCAAACAATCTAACTTATAAAATATGGTTGTTTTTGCTTGATATGTTCTAGATTTATGCTAAAAATTGATAAGAGAGCCCCCTCCCCTGTTCTTTCATTCACCTCCTGCTGAATGGAGGTCGTGATCTTTAATAATCATACCCATTTTTTTTCGTCCCCGAAAATCCTCTTATATCAAATATAGTTCCATTGATTGGTTGATAAGTTTTTAAGCTTTACAACGAAATGTATATGGAGCCTTCTCCTTTCTTCCCCTCTCTACACTGTAAAGCGTAAGGGTCTAAAACAATCGTAGAAACATATCTCGTAACCAAGTACTTTTCCATGTCATATTTGTGTCCATTTGTTGGCTTCGTTAGAACTTATTCGTTGAGAACTTATGCTAATAAAATTGTATTGGGCTCACCTCCCTCCTCCTTTGTACCTACTCACTGAAAGTGTGTCATATAATCAGGCCCTGGCAATTTCACTTTCAATCGTCAATCGTCACTCAAAAATGAGCACAAAACGCGTCATTCGAAAGAGCTTCAATGTCAATTCCCTCCCACACCAGCTTCTCTTCACATTCGACAAACGCTAATTTCACTCCGCTTTCATCTCGGTCTCCTTCGTTCGAAACTGGCAATCGTCAATTTCATTTCAAAACGAAATTCGAGCATATCCCTTTCAGTGAAAGTTTCATTGCGTATACTCGCATACCTCCGAAAACAAAGCCGGCTGATGCCGGCTGGAAAACAACAATATACACCAACAATTTGCTGGCGCCCAAGGAAGACACCAACAATTGCTTAAAGATGCACACGGTGCCAGGCCGACACGGCCGGTAGACGCATCAACAAGAATACCAACAATTGCACGGGGCACATCAAGAAATCTGTTGCCACGCGACTGGTGTGTTTGTGTATGCTATTTGCTGCCTGTTTTGCTGCATTGAAAGTCTCGTTTGACGTCGAAATTGATGACTACTGATTGCAGGCAGTTTCAAGCATCATTGAAATTCTCTTCTGCTGACTTTTGAATTTCTTTCTTTCACCCGAGCAGTGAATATGAGAGGATTCACTTTCATTCGAGTAATGAAAGTGAACTGCTCGAAATTGAAATTTGTTGGAGTGAGACGAATAAAGGGAAATTTCAATTTCATTCTTTCCTTTTGACGATGCCGAGCCCTGCATATAATCATAGAATCATACCAAAATGATTTTCATGTTAAGTTTCGTCCATTTCTCGGATTTTGTAAAAAAAAAAAAGTTAAATGTAAGCCTCCTCTTCCCCTCCTATATTCCTAATTCTATCATCCTATTGCAAGAAAGGAATTGTTTCACATAGAAAAAGTATTTTTCGTACTCAAATGCTTTTGATGCCAAATTTGGTTTCATTTGTTCGATTAATTCTCGAGTTATGCAAAAACATTGTATGGAAGTCCCCCTTTCCTCCTTTATATCTTTCCGCTAAAAAAGATGGGGCCTCAATTTATAATAGAAACATTTCTCGTATCCAAATATCCTCACATGCCAAATATGGTTCAATTTGATCGATCAACTCTCTAGTTATACTGAAAATTGTAAGGGAGACCTCTACTCCCCCTTTTCATCCACCTCTTTGAAGGAGTGAGGGATACCAAATATTCATAGAAGAATTTCTCGTACCCAAATATCGTTCCATGCCAAATTTGGCTCCATTTGCTGTTGTAGCTGGAAAAAGGAAGGGGTCTTAAATAATCATAAGAATATGTCACGTTCCCAAATACCCGCCCATGCCAAATTACGTTCCATTTGCTTAATTAGTTATTGAGTTATGTAAAAAATATTAAAGAGGCCCCCTCCCCCCTTTATATCTCCCTACTGGAAAGAGGGAGGGGTCCCAGATAATCATAGTAATATTTGTCGTATCCAAATACCCTCCCATGCCAAATTTGGTTCCATTTGCTTTATTAGTTTTTGAGTTATGTATAAAAATATGAAAGAGGACCCCTCCCCCTTTCTACTGTAAAGAGTGAGGGGTCTCGAATAATCATTGAAATATTTTTCGTATCAAAATACCTATCCATGCCAAATTTGGTTCCAATATCTTGATTAGTTTTCGAGTTATATGAAAAATTCTATGGTAGCCCCCCTCCCCCCTTCCTATCACCCCACTGAGAGGAGGGAGGGGTACCTTATATTCATAGAAATATTCCCCGTCCCCAAATACCACCCCATGCCAAATTTGATACCATTTGCTTGATTGGTTCTCGAGTTATGCAAGAAATTGACTATTGTTTGGGAGGCCCCTCTCCCCCTTCCTGTTAGGGGGAGGGGTCTCAAACCATAATAGGAACCTTCCCCTGCCTCCAATACCCCCACCTGCCAAGTTTCACGCAAATTGGTTCAGTAGTTTCTGAGTTGAGCAATGATGCTATCAATGCCTATATGACGCTCTTGAAGGCGATTTTTACATCTAGGTCCCTTCTCCTTTTGGTCAGCCTGGACCTGATCGAAATCTCGATGACGATGACGACAATTGAACTGCTACATAACTTCAACAGTGATTATTACGAAGATTACTTTGTTTACATTATGTGTAAACTGTCAGATGATACATGTATTTTAATTTTGTAATCAAGTGCTTTTCGGAAAAATTGGCTTCGAGGCTGTAACGCAGTGCTTTGATTGCCTAGTTCCAATCTGATCAAAAGCAAGATCGAGTAAAAAGAGCGAAGGTGAAAAGCTCACGTCAGCCGTAAAAGTTGGAGAACATCATGTTTTCTACCGATTAACTCTACAGCGGTTCTTGAAAAAAAAAAACAGAACGACAGATTTTGTTTGCCAGAATAAACATGAACCTTCGCAGACGTATAAAAGGCCACAAAGCGACAGAAATCTGCATTACTGAAGGTCTGGATCGGGTCACTCGTACTTCCCTGTTCAACCGAACACCCTGCAGAGGTGAAAATCAATCAATTCTGGACATTTGGGTTCTATTTTGTGAGGGTTCATATAGAGTTCGGAGCGGCCGGTAAGTTTATCTTACCAAAATCCTACGGACTTGGCTGTCTAGAGTATATTGAAGCCCGAAGTCTGCTCTATAAAACATGACGGTTTGGAAGTTCTGAAGCGCCATCTAGCTGAAGCCTGGTTGTTCTGGAACGAACAAATCATCATGGGCCGCACTGTAGAGTCAAAAAGGCCCAGTAGTAACATTGATGCTGCGCGCATAAACGGCAGTAATGCGCGCCAAAAATCATCGGTTTTCCTCGGGCACGAAGAGGTATTTCCGAAGGGTCCAGCCAAAGTCAGCCTAAGGCTCAGCCTCTTTTCGCACCCAACCACTATAGAAGACAGATCATCACGGTAACAAGTCGGAGGCCCGAGCGGCCAAGTCAGAAGCCAGCATGGCCATAGTCAGAAGGCCAGACAGGCCAGAGTTTGTGTCGGAATAATTGTATTGTAGTTCTAAGTTCGGTAATATACAGTCCACTTAATTGTTTGTAATGTTTCGGAATGAGTGAGTTAATTTATTTCAGTAAAAGAAAAATCTAATGCTATCGATCCTAGCCATCAGGGGCGATCCTGAACACTGATATAACATACCACAAAAAGATCTGCTATTTGGTTCCGAATGAAAAAAGTCTCAAAAATGTTATTTTTAAATTGCTTATAATTTCTGACAGATTTGCAGTATTATGTGCTTTTCTGATTTTTAGAATTTCAACTTAGAACGGATCTATCGATGGTTTGTCTTCTTAGTTTGTTATCATCATATTAGCCAAAGTTTCAATTTTCTTTTCGCTTGTTATGTTTGTTAACTAGTTTATCGGCCTTATCGGTGAAAATTGATGTCCTAATAGTAATAACGTTTCAAGGTTATGAAATTTTATAAACGAATAGTTAGAAGTTAGAAATAAATGAAAGATGGTGAAAATGAGCGAGAAGAATTGTATTTAGAAGCATGAAATGTTCTTACTAAAAAGTACATCACTTTTCATCGATAAGGTCGATCAACTGATTAAAGAACAAAATTTTGGTTTTGATCCAATTAGCTGTTAGTTCCAATGTAGCACTGCAATTGCCGGTTCCGGTACTTGCATCCTACCATATTTGGGTTTCTCTACGTAACAGTCTCCAGAATAAAATTTCCTAAAACGGGCTATGTATTTGCAGTTTTCCTACAACGAGAGAACACAAACAAGTAGTTGACGACTCTCTGTTTATACAAGCTGCTCCCTGCTCTGAACCATATGTCTGAATAAATTTCTCAGTTAGGTCCTATTCACATGCACACAGAAAAGCTTAAGCATGTTTCAAAGAATATGCAATGAACCCACCGCGCCCAAAAGCTACATGAAGGACAATATCAGAATCAACCTGTTACAATTGTTGGGTTCGGATATTAATGTTATGTTTTAAAGATTTGTTGCAAATAAGGATCAACGATTTTCGAAAAATTGATTCAGCGCCATGCTGCTTAGCAAAAATAATATCAAAACAAAAAAGTAGCTCACTGGATCGATAGATTTCGCATTCTCCAGGATACAACCACATGGAAACAATCCCACCGAGCAGCCAGTCAGTCAATTGATGTAGTGTGTAATTTCATTCCCATCCAACCAAAGTAATGCTTGGCTTTGCTGCTGCCGCGAGACTTTATGCTAGTTTGTTGTATTGCATAAGCTCCGGGAGAGTGTCCTTACACCAATGAATACTGTCATTTTTTGATGACTGGGCGATGATGATAGCGGCGGCAGATGACGGATGAAAATGACGATGTGGTCGAGGGATATCCTTAGCACCCGTTTGTTATGTTTTTGTTTCCATAATTATCGGGTGGATTCATTTTCATCATTATAAATAACATATCAGGAAATAAATATTATTTTTGCTTAGTGCATTTACTAATCTTTTCGCTACTCGAATGCCGGTTGTAAAATATGAACTCATATTGTAATTAGATAGCTTTGTAATCCTGAGTTGACAGTGGACTAGGGTGGTCCAGAAACATGGGTATGTTGCGGAATCAAAGCCATGGGGGCTGAAATCGTTCCTTGACCTGCCGGAAGGCCCTATGCCAATTTTCGGCTCATTTGGTTTGCTCTAAGGGGTCGCTCAACGACCGTCAAGTTTGTATGAAGATTTGACACTAGTTATTCTAGCAAAATTGCAAATCAACGTTTGATTTTTTTTTTGGCGATCAATTGTTACTCAATTCAAAACGATACAAAAATAAGCGGGCACGAATGATATTCTTGTGGTCAGCTAGAGATAATAAGATATTCGACAAGTTGAATATGAATGTGACGTCTTTTTGCTCAATTATTTCAATTAGGTGAGGTCTAATCATAAATAGAGAGTTTGAACAATCTACTCAAATTAACTGAGAATTCTGTCAGAATCCTACTGCAAATAATGAGTACGAGCTTTATACAGAAAAAAATCCGCTATGAATAACTACTCTTAGAATGCATGAAGTATCGGAAACTAATAACAATTTTCGTCTCCAATCGTTGCAGGTTTACTATGCCAAAAAGAAACGAAGAGCTCAACAAACCCAAGGTGAAGATACCTCCCACAAGAAGGAACGGAAGCTGTACAACGATGGCTATGACGACGAAAATCACGACTATATTATCAAAAATGGTGAAAAGTTTCTGGATCGATACGAGATTGATTCCCTAATCGGTATGTTTCAAAAGGAACTTACTTTCAATAAGTTTCGTTCAAATGTGTTGTGTATTTCTCCCTGCTACAGGAAAAGGCAGCTTCGGTCAGGTAGTGAAGGCATACGATCACGAGGAGGAGTGTCAGGTGGCAATAAAAATCATTAAAAATAAAAGACCCTTCCTAAGCCAAGCACAAATCGAAGTGAATCTACTGGAAATGATGAACCGGGCGGACGCGGAAAACAAATACTATATCGGTAAGCAGAATAATTGTTTTTATTTGTTCGAAAATTTTTATCTAATTTTTGATCCCACTGTTTGGTTTTTTTTCATTGCAGTGAGACTGAAGGGGCATTTTATGTGGCGGCATCATTTATGTTTAGTATTCGAGTTATTATCCTATAATTTGTACGACCTGCTGCGCAACACCAACTTCCGCGGGGTTTCGCTAAACCTAACGAGAAAGTTTGCCCAGCAACTGTGTACGGCGTTATTATTTTTAAGTTCAGAAGGTTCGAATCATCTTCCTAACTAGTAAGTAATATGAAAAGTGTAATAATTTTGTTTTTTTTTTTTCTAGAATTAAATATCATACACTGTGATTTAAAACCAGAAAATATATTATTATGTAATCCTAAGAGGTCAGCAATTAAAATAGTAGATTTTGGCAGCTCATGCCAATTAGGGCAACGGGTAAGTAAACAAGTTTCTCAGATAATTGACCGATTGGCTTAACTTATTTTTCCGCTCGCAGATATATCAATACATACAATCACGATTCTACCGATCACCAGAGGTACTATTAGGAATACCGTACGACTTAGCAATAGATATGTGGTCGTTGGGCTGCATACTCGTTGAGATGCACACCGGTGAGCCTCTGTTTTCCGGTTCGAATGAAGCAGACCAAATCAACAAAATAGTGGAAGTTCTGGGAATGCCACCGAAGCACATCCTAGATCAAGCGAACAAAACCCGCAAATTTTTCGAAAAACTCCCCGACGGTAGCTATACGCTGAAGAAAACGCAAAATCAACGTAAATACAAGGTACCGGGAACGCGCAAACTGCACGATATACTGGGTGTGGAAACAGGCGGCCCGGGAGGCCGAAGGCAGGGTGAACCCGGTCACAGTATATCGGATTATCTTAAGTTTAAGGACCTAATTCTAAGGATGCTGGACTACGATCCGGACACGCGCCTCACACCGTACTATGCCTTGCAACACAACTTTTTCAAACGAACGTCGGACGAAAGTACCAACACAGCCAACACGATAAGCTCCCTCAGCACCAGTCCCTCGGTGGTGAATACGCAGGACCCCAGTAGTCACGGTGAGTCTCACAAAGAGTGAAGCAAACGGTTCTTATATTCCATTTTCAATACTAACCATCATCATTCACTTTACTAACAGCCAAACTTCGTTCATACCTAGGTAGAGTAAATGATAGGTAACAAGGTAAAAATATTAAACTTAATCAAAAGTTTCTACCGCATTATAGAAAACTTCGTGGAAATTTAAAACAGACTGTGTCTCACCAACATTTGAAAAGGGTATAAAAGCCAAAGTAAACCAAAGTACTTATCACAAAAACCGTTTTACGCTTACCATTTATCGATCGTCGCAGGTCCACTGATGGTATGGGTTCTCGATTTCCTTCTCGGTACTGAGTGTTAAATATTGTCCACGTTTAAACAGTCTGTAAAGCCTGAATCGGCTCACTTTTCATTATGACATTACCCGCCCGAAAATTGGTTATGCACCCTTTTCTTAAGTACAGAGGTAACGGTCTACATCGTCTAGATGCCAAACATTCAAAGGAGAAAAAATGCGTAAAGCGAGCTATTCGTTAACTCCTAAAGAGAACTCCTAAGCGTTTGTCGAAAAAAGAGGAAATTTTTTTTCCATCTCACTCACATTGAGACATATTTATAACACCATCGAGACGAAATCTTACTCCAGCTTGGTTCTATAAGCAATGCCGAGCTATTTTTCCATGAAAATACACTTTTATCGAAAAAAAACATATAAAGTATGCTGTGTACCGTTCGGTTCATATATACCTACCTGAAAGTTTCCTAGTGAATTTAATTTGGTGATTCAAAAAAGGTTGCAAAATTTTCAAACACATTGATCTCGAAACTTCATGAACATAGACCTTTTTCATACGTTGGTACTGAAATGACTTGAGCATAGTATAACAAAGGGTGATACGGTCAAAATTTGGTCAACGGAAAACGCGTGTAAATCGGTGAAATCGTTTATTTAAAAAATCAAATTAAATTTTTTTTTCAAGTTTAATTAGTATAAAATTCAGGAAAAATATTCAGTTAGGCTTCCGCTTTTCAAAATCCGAATTGCCGGGCTTCACTCCTAACATCAGATTTTGTACAGCCACCTTCCACCTTCTTCGCCGCAGGAAGCCAGTTTGCCTTGAACTGCTGCTCGTCCTTAGCAGTTTTTTTGGTCTTCTTTAGGTTCCGCTTGACAATAGCCCAGTATTTCTCAATTGGGCGGAGCTCTGGCGTGTTGGGAGGGTTCTTGTCCTTGGGAACCACCTGCACGTTGTTGGCGGCGTACCACTCCATGGCCTTTTTACCGTAATGGCAAGATGCCAAATCCGGCCAAAACAGTACGGAACAACCGTGTTTCTTCAGGAAAGGCAGCAGACGTTTATTCTAACACTCTTTCACGTAAATTTCTTGACAGTCCCGGAAGCTATGAAAATGCTGCTTTTCAAGCCACAGGTACAGATGGCTTGGCAAACCAGATATTTCTTCGCGAACTTTGACAGTTTCATGTGCTTGAAAATATCTGCTACCTTTCCCCTTCCTTTTGCCGTATAAAACTCCTGTCCCGGAAGCTGCTTGTAGTCGGGTTTAACGTAGGTTTCGTCGTCCATTACCATGCAGTCCAGCTTCGTTAGCATCGTCGTGTACAGCCTCCGGGATCGCGCTTTGGCCGTCGTATTTTGTTTATCATCGCGATTTGGAGTCGCTACCTTCTTGTAAGTCGATAGTCCGGATCGTTTTTTGGCTCGATGCACGGTTGTAGACGATACACCCAGCTTATTTGCGGAACTCGGAGAGAGAGGTTAGGGTTTCGCTTGAAACTACCGGCAACTCTCTTTGTCGTCTCAGCGGCTTCCGGTTTTCGATTTCCCCCCGATCCAGACTTCCTGGCTGTCGACATACGTTCCCCAAACACTTTAATTACATTTGTAACGGTTGATTTGGCAACTTTTAGCGATTTTGCCAGCTTTGCGTGCGAGGAGCTCGGATTTTCGCGATGCGCGAGCAAAATTTTGATACGCTGCTCTTCTTCCTTGGACGGCATTTTGACAACTGAAGAGTGAATTCCAAAATCAAAATAGAAGCAACATTCTACACACACTACCTTCAAAATGAGGGGTGTTCGGGTTTTTTAAATTCAAAATTGAAAGAAATACGTCAAGTTGATATTGACCAAATTTTGACCGTATCACCCTTTACTTAAGTTCAACATGTTCTTTGTGAGTCTCGCGCATGGTTCAATAAATCTGCAGCACCATTGCTGCTGTCCTATTGGAAACAATAGATGTGCTTTTCCAGTTCTTGAGCTCCATAGTTCCTCGATACTCCGCGAAAAGTTCAGGTCCAATCAACAGGCCCTGAAATCCTTCCCTAGCTAGCTGGTCTACTTCTTCGTTCCCTAGGATATCACAGTAGTCTGAATCCCTGAATAAAAATACACTGTTCCTTATGGCCAGGTTTCTAAGTACAACAATACGCTTCCATACTAGCCTGGAGTAACGTGTGAACGTACTTTGTTCTCGTAGAGCTGTCTGGCTGTCAGAGAACATGTAGATTCTCCTCTAAAGGCTAAAGGCTTATGTGCATTCTAGAATTGCTTGAACTTCTGCTGTTGGCCAATTTTTCTATAGAAATTGAGATCCTGAGTCTTGGTACGAACACCCCTGCACAAGTTCTTTTATCCATTTTTGTGACCCATCAGTAAAGAATTAAATCGATCCGGGAGGAACCGCAG